>NC_084611.1:5566513-5866513 GCF_033978795.1 Nerophis ophidion | reverse complement strand
CATTCAGTTCAAATGCTGCAACAATATATGACAAAACTTACTTTTCGTCGTCAACGCAGACAAGACAGGCTGCCACCATTGGTCGAAACCGGCTGTTCTGACAAAGACGTGATTTAAAGGGGAAATGACGTCACAGATTGACCTATGAACTTAAAGGCACAGGAACATTACAAAACTGGTTAACAGCACACCACAGGCGTTCGTACAGGCACTGTATCAAAAACCGACATCCATCTCTAAAGGATATCACCACATGGGCACAGGAACACTTCGGAAAACAACTGTAACTAAATACAGTTGGTCGCTACATCTGTAAGTGCAAGTTAAAGCTCTACCATGCAAAGCGAAAGCCATTTATCAACAACACCCAGATGCGGCGGCGGCTTCTCATCATCTCAGGTGGACTGATGCAAAGTGGAAAAGTGTTCAGTGGTCTGACGAGTCCACATTTCAAATTGTTTTTAGAAATATTCGACATTGTGTTATCTGGACCAAAGGGGAAGCGAACCATCCAGACTGTAATCAACGCAAAGTTCAAAAGCTAGCATCTGTGATGGTATGAGGGTGCATTAATGCCCAAGACATGGGTAACTTACACATCTGTGAAGGCACCAATAATGCTGAAACGTACATACAGGTTTTAGAAAAACATATGCTGCCATCTAAGCGCCGTCTTTTTCATGGACGCCCCTGCTTATTTCAGCAAGAAAATGCCAAGCCACAATCAGCACGTGTTACAATAGTGTGGCTTTGTAAAAAAAGAGTGCGGGTACTTTCCTGGCCCGCCTGCAGTCCAGACCTGTCTCCCATCAAAAATGTGTGGCACATTATGAAGCGTAAAATACGACAGCAGAGACCCCGAACTGTTGAACGACTGAAGCTCTACATAAAACAAGAATGGGAAAGAATTCCACTTTCAAAGCTTCAACAATTAGTTTCCTCAGTTCCCAAACGTTTATTGAGTGTTGTTAAAAGAAAAGATGACGTAACAGTGGTGAACATGCCCTTTCCCAACTACTTTGGCACGTGTTGCAGCCATGAAATTCTAAGTCAATTATTATTTGCAATAAAAAAAATTAAGTTTATGAGTTTGAACATCAAATATCTTGTCTTTGTAGTGCATTCAACTGAATATGGGTTGAAAAGGATTTGCAAATCATTGTATTCCGTTTATATTTATATACTCTAACTTATAATAATAATAATAATTCACCCCTATACAATATCCTGCCCTAATACCCTACTGTGCAATACTACCCTTTGTATATTGTCTGTTTATTTCAATTGTTAGTTTTTCCTTCATTACCTATTGTCTTATTTATTTTACCCCATATTTGTTCCCACAACCGCACCTTAAGTTGGAGTCTTTAATCTTGTTATATGCAAATATAATGACAATAAAGTCTATTCTATTCTCAACTCATATGTAAAAGACAATATCTATTTCAAAGAAGTTTGTAGATAAGAAGTATGTTACGAAATATTAGAGTGGATCCTAAGGATGCACAGACGTATTTTGGTATGTTAAAGTTCTTCCTTTATTTTGGTGGAAGTGGGACGTAGACAAAACAAAAGGCGATGGTGGAAATACAAAAACACACCATGAAGAACTACTATATCAAACAACCAAAAAAATAGAACAGAAAGCGCTAGACAAAGCTAGGAACAATACAGGCTGGGAAAAATACCAAACAGGGGTACAAAGTACAAAAATAAGGACGCTAGACGAAGCTAGGATATTTTACTTCAGAAACGAAGTAAAACAAAGAAACAAAAAGCTAACTAAAGGCGCTAGACAAGGCTAGGGTATAAATAGGCAAACCTGAGAGGCGCACAAGAGGGACTAGAAAGACTGCAAAGACTACTAGAAAGACTACTGTGTACCTCTTGCTTGGTATACTTGCTATGCTATTTGCTTGCCTAACAGAATTGCTATGGCGACATCCAGTGGACACAATTAGAACAGCAGTTTCTTTCATTAAAAATGCAGCTGAATCTTACACTTCGCAAACTCATCTGGCGGGCCGGATTGAACCTGTTATGCCCGAATGTCGAGGGAGGTGGGGGTTGGGTTGTGGGTGTTGGGGGTTAATTGTTCATATGTCTCTGATTTGCACATCAATCAGTCTGAGGAGTAAAAGTTGGCAGTTTATCATGCAAACAGTTACCCAGCATCCTAACGTCAGTTTTGATACATCTCAACTTTGCAGAGAAAAAGGGTGTAGTGCAGGTTTTTGAGCGTGCACAAACTTGACACATGAGGCCCCAGGTCCCTGGACTGAAGAAGGAGTAACCAAGCACTTGAAGCATCATCTATCTTACTGTTCAGGAAGGTTTCAGATACAGAGAAGACATGGGGTCATGAGTGGATAAGATTATGCTTCAAACAATCAAAGTGTGTACGAATACCTCAGATATTTGTGAAAGAAGCAGTGAGGAGGTCCTGGGTAGGGTGGATGTCGCCACATATGAGCAACATACCACAAATTAAACAACTAATCGCTTATTTTCCCTTGTGTGTTCTCGTGTGTCTTACTGCGGCTGCTTTATGTGTGAACCTTTTACAACACACTGAACAACTAAATGGTTTTTCACCTGTGTGTGTTCCCATGTGTTCAGTCAAACGGTTCTTAATAGAAAAGTTTTCGCCACATATCGAACAGTTAAATGGTTTTTCACCTGTGTGTGTTCTCATGTGTTGAGTCAAATGGCTATCTTGAGAAAAGCTCTTGTCACAAACTGAACAATTAAACGTTTTTTCACCTGTGTGTGTTCTCATGTGTTGATTCAAACTACTCTTAACAGAAAAGCTTTTCCCGCAAACTGAACACTTATATGGTTTTTCCCCTGTGTGTGTTCTCATGTGTTGAGTCAAAGTGTACCTAAGAGAACAGCTTTTGCCACAAACTGGACAACTAAATGGTTTTTCTCCTGTGTGTGTTCTCATATGTCCAGTCAAATTGCTCTTAACAGAAAAGCTTTTGTCACAAACTGAACACTTATATGGTTTTTCACCTGTGTGTGTTCTCATGTGGTCAATCACAGTGGTTTTATCAGAAAAGCTTTTGCCGCAAACTGAACAACTAAATGGTTTTTCACCAGTGTGTGTTCTCATGTGTCGAGTCAAATGGCTCTTTTTAGTAAACTTTTCAGCACAAACTGAGCAACTCCAACATTTTTTACCTCTCTTCTTTGTAGAGCATTCAGAGTGTTTGTTGTCAGTGTTAGTCCTCATATCACCTTCACAGTCTGTATCGCTGCTCAAAGTTACTTCAACCTCATCTTCAGCCTCACTATCTGATAGTGGAGCTAAGAGGTTGTCTACTTGTGGTTTCTCTTCATCATCTTCAGTCTTCACAGAGACAATAGTCAGTGGAAACTTGGTGTAATCAGCTTCCTCTCGTCCTAGAAGACACTCTCCCTCCTGAGTGATGCAGAGTTCCCCCACTTCCTTTTTAATGCAGGGTGGTTGTGGAGTCTCCTGCTTCAAAGTGGAGCTCCCCCCTGACTGAGGGGAATTTTTTTCTGGATTACCGATCAGCTGCTGGACGTCTGCAAGACACAAACAACAAAAACACACTTTCTTCTATGTACTGTATGTGTGTGTAGTAGGGTTGTACAGTATACTGCTACTAATAAAGTATTGTGGTACTAATCAATTTAAATTGGTACCATACCACCTTTGAAAAGTACAGGTACCGTTCTTTCATCTGAATGCCGCTGTGTGGCGGTGACTACCTCCAGGGCCCATGTTTTGTCGGGGGTAACACTGGGTCCATAAATCTCCGCTCTTTGGTCGGAAGGACGATTAGTTACAAATTGGTCACTTCATTTATTATTCCTACAGGGCATTTGTCTTTGAATTTGTATTTTAACCTTGTAAAATTGTTATTTGACTGTGAGTGTTTAATGTAGTGTAAGATTTTCTGTTTAGAATAAGGCCAATATTGACATTTTTCATAGATCCCTTTATTTAGAAAAGTATCTATACATTTAGTACTGGGACTAAATTATTGGTATCAGGACAACCGTAGGGTCGGTATAGCTCAGTTGGTAAAGCGACCGTGCCAGCAACTTGAGGGTTCCAGGTTCGATCCCCGCTTCCGCCATCCAAGACACTTTACCCACCTGCTCCCAGTGCCACCCACACTGCTTTAAATGTAACTTAGATATTGGGTTTCACGGTGTAAAGCGCGTTGAGTCACTAGAGAAAAGCGCTATATAATTATAATTCACTTCACTAGTGCTTCATGGCCATTCGTTTAGTGCCTTGCCAGAATGATGGGTCAATGTTTACATGACTTGTCATAGACTCAGAAAAGTTCAGCTGGAATCACAGAAAGTAGAAAACATCTGCTTCCATGGACATTAGGATACTACAAACTAACAGTGGGGGAAAAGTCAATATTGAAATACATCGCAAAACTAAAAAAGATAATATCTATCTGAAAGAAGTCTGTAGTTAAGAAGTAGAGAACTTTTTTAGATATTAAATGCAAGAAATTGGATCCACTTTCTGTACAATTGTAATGATCATTGTATTTAATTTGTTTGTCCAATAAATAATAACGGTGATTAAGTATACACTTTTACAACATAAATTTTAAGTAGGTTTTTGAAGTTTCAGTGACTTTGTAAAAATGGCAGTAAAAGTCCATGTCACAATATCGCAATAGACTATTGTATCGTGACTCAAGTAGTGTGATACATAGTTTATCGTGAAGTCCTTGCCAATACCTCGTCTAGGGCTGGACTATTATGGCAAAACATAATAATAACGATTATTTTGAGGGATTTTGGGATCACGATCTGGGACGGTGTGGTTGTGCCTGCAACTTGAGGGTTCCTGGTTCAATTCCCACCTCCTACCAATCTCGTCATGTCCGTTGTGTCCTTGAGCAAGACACTTCACCCTTGCTCCTAATGGGTTGAGGTTAGCGCCTTGCATGGCAGCTACAGCCATCAGTGTGTGAATGTGTGTGTGAATGGGTGAATGTGCTTTGAGTACCTTGAAGGTAGAAAAGCGCTATACAAGTATAACCCATTTTCTGATAAATAACTAAATTATTTAATAATTTGAAAATGTAAATCCAATCCAATCCAATCCACTTTATTTATATAGCACATTTAAACAACAATAACGTTTCCAAAGCGCTGCACAGCCATGTTAAAAACAATATTATGCTCCACCAATGACTGAATAAAACAAAAAAAAAATTAAAAATAAAACCAATAAAAACAATATAAAAACAAATATGGTTAAAAGCTATTTTAAAGGTAAAAACAGTACCACCGATACTCAATGTTGGAAATAATCTAAAAGAACAAGCAGATATACATTATCCATCCATCCATCAATTTTCTACCGCTTATTCCCTTTGGGGTCGCGGTGGGGCGCTGGTGCCTATCTCAGCTACAATCGGGTGGAAGGCGGGGTACACCCTGGAAATGTAGCCACCTCATCACAGATAGACAGACAACATTCACACTCACATTCACACACTAGGGACCATTTAGTGTTGCCAATCAACCTATCCCCAGGTGCATGTCTTTGGAGGTGGGAGGGGCCTATCCCCAGGTGCATGTCTTTGGAGGTGGGAGGGGCCTATCCCCAGGTGCATGTCTTTGGAGGTGGGAGGGGCCTATCCCCAGGTGCATGTCATTGGAGGTGGGAGGGGCCTATCCCCAAGTGCATGTCTTTGGAGGCGGGAGGGGCCTATCCCCAAGTGCATGTCTTTGGAGGCGGGAGGGGCCTATCCCCAGGTGCATGTCTTTGGAGGTGGGAGGGGCCTATCCCCAAGTGCATGTCTTTGGAGGCGGGAGGGGCCTATCCCCAGGTGCATGTCTTTGGAGGTGGGAGGGGCCTATCCCCAGGTGCATGTCATTGGAGGTGGGAGGGGCCTATCCCCAGGTGCATGTCATTGGAGGTGGGAGGGGCCTATCCCCAGGTGCATGTCATTGGAGGTGGGAGGGGCCTATCCCCAGGTGCATGTCATTGGAGGTGGGAGGGGCCTATCCCCAGGTGCATGTCATTGGAGGTGGGAGGGGCCTATCCCCAGGTGCATGTCATTGGAGGTGGGAGGGGCCTATCCCCAGGTGCATGTCATTGGAGGTGGGAGGGGCCTATCCCCAGGTGCATGTCATTGGAGGTGGGAGGAGCCTATCCCCAGTTGCATGTTTTTGGAGGTGGGAGGAAGCCGGAGTACCCGGAGGGAACCCACGCAGTCGCGGTGAGAACATGCAAACTCCACACAGAAAGATCCCGAGCCCGGGATCGAACCCAGGACTACTCAGGACCTTCCTATTATGAGGCAGACACACTAACCCCTCTTCCACCGTGCTGGCCCCTCCTGAAAGTTGTCTTTTCAAATTTGGGGCTTTGTTTAATTTCAGGCACATTTTTAACATAAACTATCTGTTATTAAAACATATCATACCAAACCACCACCAAAGGAATTCAATACCACTTTTTTTTTTTAAGAAAAACAAGAAGATAAGAATTAGAAATATAAATATTTAAAGAGGCTCAGATGTTTGTAACTTAGACTTACTTATTTTTATTGTCATTCAAATTTGAACTTTACAGTATAAGAAAAAGACTACCAGCTAGCTTACTTTACTATTAGTGTTTGAACAAAGCATACATTTGTTATTGTCTTGTTCTTTATTATATTTCACATCATTATTTATTTTGCTCTTCCATCTCCTCTGATGTGAACTCCACTGCCTTCTTCAAGCTAACAATCATGGCGGCTCTTTCTTTACATCCTTCAACTAAGTCGGCTAATTTCACATTTTAAGGACTTGAATTCAATCAACTTTCAAATGACAACACGTCAAGTCACTCACCTTCATCTTCCGTCTTTATCTCCGTTGGTGATTTGCTGGAATGTTCTCTTTGACATGACGTCGCCATCTTAGCATAGCAGTAGTCGTCCATCTTCTATCACGTCTTCAATCTTCACTTCAGATATCGCTCCAAACTCAATGCACGTTTCGTGGCTTCGGGAAACGCGACTTGAGATAAGTGTTGCTATATTTGCTGTGAATCATATGACTTTAAGATCGTCAATTCCAAAATTCTCCGAACGACCTCGTCTTTTTGCTTGGCTTCAAGTACATTTGCGCATGCGCTGAAAGCCCGAGACTTCCGTTTCCTATTCCACAGCAGTTTTTTTTTAGTTTTTTCAAAATAAAGGCAATTTAATCTTGTTGTAAAGCAATGGAGGCAATAGTATCTAACATCAAATAATCTTCAACTACTGTTTGACTTATTTTTAATCCGTTTTTCTACCGCACCTGTTCAAGAAGTTGCGTTAATGGTAAAAATGTATTTATTTATTATTGGTTAGTATGGGGCTTGCCCTCCTGGGGGTTCTTCAGACCACCAAGCACCGACCTGAGAGCCTGCTTCAGGGTTACAATATTGTTTTATTTTTCAATAAGTCTCTCAGTTGCTTTCCAGCAATTGTCTTTTTCTCTGTCGTCCTTGCTCCTGCTCTGGCTCCAGCTCCAGCCCCATCTCTCCTCTTGGCTGCTGCTTATAACAGAGCGACAGGTGATTAGATAACAAGGCCCAGGTGGGCCGTCTACGCACCTAACGCTGATTTCGAGGCTGATCGTGGCAACACCCCGCTTCGCTGCCGGCCCGCAGGCCACGCCCCCTCCACAGTTAACTTCCGAATAACACTGTTATTACAAAGAACAAGAGACCTTTTATACTATAGAAATGTTGGTCTTGCTTAAAAATGCACACGTTTAGTTGTGTTCAGTGTTAAAAAAATATATGGCTCTACATTTTGAAATATTTGGCTTCTTGGCTCTCTCAGCCAAAAAGGTTCCCGACCCTTGTTTTAAACACTATGAGAAACACAGAAATATTTTTTAACCCACTTAGTTATTTTAGTTAAAAACCTTTAGAAAGTCAAATCATGACTCTGAATAAAGAAGAAAAGCCCTAAGAGTGTAGATCTCCACCAGGACCAATCCTATTGTTCACCTGCTACTAAATTGTGTGCCATCTCATGTGTATCGTGTGCTGCTATGACAATAAACTTCCATGAATCCTGTAAAACAGCAGACAGTTAGTAATATGGTTTCACGTCAAAATGTTGGTGAAACTGCTCATTTCTACCTGGCGATAGGTGGCTCTAACTGTAGTGCTAATCACTCAGCAGCAGAAAGCCCTCATCGCACTGCTAATCAATAACTACCATCTTAGGCACTTAACATCACTAATCACCAGTTAACAAATGTCAACTACCTTAAATGAAAACAAGACACATTAACGTCTTTCCCCATTACAAACATCATAACACAATCTAAACTTATATAAACACATTACTGTCTGAGCATATAAGATATTTAATTGTGTTACATTGCAATTTATTATATTGAAATTAGCCATGTGATTAAGATCGGCACGGTCTGACCAATCACAAGTCAGTAGGAGCTGCTTTGTTCTCGTGTTTGGAGAAAGCGGAAGAGCGATTGTCAGCCTGACATTGATGTGTCTCTGAGAACTGAACACATTTTTATAACTTATAACAAAATGTGTTTATACAGTAACCTGCTCACATGAGTCAGATTACAGCAGGGCTGTCAAACTCATTTTAGCTCAGGGGCCGCATGGAGGAAAATCTATTTCCACGTGGGCGGGACGGGAAAAATCATGGCATGATCACTTAAAAATATGACTACGACAACTTCAGATTGTTTTCTTTATTATACTTCGACCCAAAATAGAACAAGCACATTCTGAAAATGTACACATCACAAAAATTCCTTGACAAAACACTTCAAGTTTTTGATGAAAAAAACACCTTGAGGAACACAATGAACTTAGACCTAATCTCAGTGTTTCTACAACTAGATTGAAACAAAATTAAAAATAAAGCATGAATAAAAACTATTCTATGTGTCAACTACCTCATTTGTCATTTCCACATATTAATCCTGTGCTAACTCAACAAACCATACACACTGAGGTAGAAACTATTCAAGAGTGTTGAGTTACTTCCTGTCTTCTAGACATAATGTGTATTGATAGAAAAACAAAAGCTGTGCAATGTGTGAACAATTTCAACAAAGCACGAATAAAAAGTTGAGAGACTGACAGTATTGCAGTAAATCACACACTGTTCACTTTCTTTACATTTGCACAGAAGACAATCATTTTCACAGAACTATATCAGTGTGCAGTGTCTCATGCTGCATTTGAAGTGGGGTTACTGATTGATTATTTTACTCCTCTTTTACGTTGGGTGGAGGGGGAGGAGTCACAGCCCCGCTTTACTGTGTACCTCATGCTTGGTATGCTTGCTATGCTATTTGCTCGCCTAACAGAGTTGCTATTGCGACATCCAGTGGACACAATTAGAACAGCAGTTTCTTTCATTAAAAATACAGCTGAATTTTACACTTTGCAAACTCATCTCGCGGGCCGGATTGAACCTGTTATGCCCGAATGTCGAGGGAGGTGGGGGTTGGGTTGTGGGTGTTAAGTATTAATTGTACATACGTCTGATTTGCACATCTATCAGTCTGACGAGTAAATGTTGGCAGTTTGTTATGCAAACAGTTACCCAGCATCCCAACGTCAGTTATGATACATCTCAACTTTGCAGTGAAAAATGGCGTAGTGCAGGTTTTTGACCTTGTGCACAAACTTAATACATGAGGCCCCAGGTCCCTGGACTGAAGAAGGAGTAACCAAGCACTTGAAGCATCATCTATCTTACTGTTCAGGAAGGTTTCAGATACAGAGAAGACATGTAGTCATGAGTGGATAAGATTATGCTCCAAATAATCCAAGTTTGTATGAATACCTCAGATATTTGTGAAAGAAGCAGTGAGGAGGTCCTGGGTAGGGTGGATGTCGCCACATATGAGCAACATACCACAAACTAAACAGCTAATTGCTTATTTTCCCTTGTGTGTTCTTGTGTGTTTTACTGCGTCTGCTTTATGTGTGAAGCTTTTACAGCACACTGAACAACTAAATGGTTTTTCACCTGTGTGTGTTCTCATGTGTTCAGTCAAACGTTTCTTAATAGAAAAGCTTTCCCCACAAATCGAACAGTTAAATGGTTTTTCACCTGTGTGTGTTCTCATGTGTTTAATCAATTGCTGATTTTGAGAAAAGCTTTCGTCACAAACTGAACAATTAAATGGTTTTTCACCTGTGTGTGTTCTCATGTGTCCAGTCAAAGAGCCACTTTGAGAAAAGCCTTTGCCACAAACTGAACACTTATATGGTTTTTCACCTGTGTGTGTTCTCATGTGTTGAGTCAAATGGCTACTTTTGGAAAAGCTTTTGCCACAAACGGAACATTTCAATGTTTTTTCACCTGTGTGTGTTCTCATGTGTAGAGTTAAGCGTCTCATTTTAGAAAATCCTTTGCCACAAACTGAACACTTAAATGGTTTTACACCTGTGTGTGTTTTCATGTGTCGATTCAAATGGCCCTTTAAAATAAAACTTTCAGCACAAACTAAGCAGCTCAAACATGTTTTACCTGTCGTCTTTGTAGAGCGTTCAGAGTGTTTGTTGTCAGTCTGAGTCCTCATATCACCTTCACAGTCTGTATCGCTGATCAAAGTTACTTCAACCTCGTCTTCAGCCTCACTATCTGATAGTGGAGCTAAGAGGTTGTCTACTTGTGGTTTCTCTTCATCATCTTCAGTCTTCACAGAGACAACAGTCAGTGGAAACTTGGTGTAATCAGCTTCCTCTCGTCCTAGAAGACACTCTCCCTCCTGAGTGATGCAGAGTTCCTCCTCTTCCTTTTTAATGCAGGGTGGTTGTGGAGTCTCCTGCTTCAAAGTGGAGCTCCCCCCTGACTGAGGGGAAACTTCTTCTGGATTACCCATCAGCTGCTGCACGTCTGCAGGACACAAACAAAAACACACTTTCTTCTATGTACTGTATGTGTGTGTAGTAGGGTTGTACAGTATACTGCTACTAATAAAGTGTAAAGTATAAAATAGCCGCGGCTACATCTCATGAGGTGGCAGTCAGCCAGCTAATGATGTGTCATGTGCAGCTCACGTGACCACGCTGTCTCCTTTAAAGTTAAAGGCCTACTGAAATGCGATTTTCTTATTTAAACGGGGATTGTGTCATACTTGATCATTTCGCGATATTGCCATTGTTTTTGCTGAAAGGATTTAGTAGAGAACATCCACGATAAAATTCGCAACATCTGAACATCGTTTACAATCATGGCCACCAGCAGCGAAAGCGATTCGGACCGAGAAAGCGACGATTTCCCCTTTAATTTGAGCGAGGATGAAAGATTTGTGGATGAGGAAAGTGAGAGTGAAGGACTAGAGGGACGTGGGAGCCATTCAGATAGGGAAGATGCCGTGAGAGGGCGTGGCAGGACCAACCGCAGCAAGGGATAGAGCCATACCGCTTTGAACCCGACACTGACGGTCAGGAGAACGCTACGGATATTGATGCTGGAGTAGCACACGACATAGATCGCCTTCAGAATAAAGAATGGTAAAATGTTATTTATTTATAGACTAGTTTTAGCTTGTGGCTTATGTCCTGGCTGCCACAGGCTGGACAGTGACACCACTTGACGAGACTCTGGAGGCAGGACTCAAAGATGATGTACTTCGGTTCCTTGCGGCAGCCCTCTTCCCGCATCTTGGGAGTACGTGTGGGATCTGGCGACCCGTCAGACTGACACGGATCCGATGTCGATGACCCACTCGGCACATAGCTGACATCGGAAGAACCACGAACAGAAGGCGCAGCGGTACTTGATGCTGGTCCTTCATCAAACAATGCAGGAGGTGGTCGTAGTTTGGCTTGCATTCCAGACACACCTGGAGAAGCTGTCAGATGGAGCTGCTGCACTTGATGATGGGACTTCACTAACCCTGGCTGGCCGAGCTCTAACCCTCTCAAGGATCTCTGGGGTCACCTGGTGTCCTAGCAATAAAATAAAACACGAGTTGTTGGTTCAAATTAAACTAGGATCACATACTAATTATTGTCTTTGAATCACCTAATGTATCTACTCTACTCTACCCTGCACAGGCAGCTGTGCAATGTGTACTCTGATGTGCAAAATCAGGTTCATCACCCAAATAGACATACCCTTTGATCTATTTCCCTGTTTGGGTGCTGACGTGGAAATTTCTTAAAGACGATCCTTTAGTGACAAATAGCTTTAAAATGATTTACTAAAGTAACAAACAAATGATAACAAGCTTTGCAAAGCGAGACCAAACCAGAACGACGCATCCGTTCGTTCCAGCTTGTTCTAACCCCTTTGGAATTTGCCATGACAATGATACATTCTCAGAAGTCCCACCCTCCATGCTCATTTACATACAGTACACCAGTGGAATGAATACCCAAAGTCCTGTGAAGGGGAGAGGGTGTCGTTTGCCCAGGAGGGGGAGGGGGACAATTTAGCTCTGTTGGGGGTCAGGAAGAGGGAACACACATGCCCACGTCTACTATAGTCCACATGTCACATCAAAGACACAGGAGAAAGAGCCTGATCAGATTAGAGTCCTCTTGCAGAGCGTCACATTCCTAAACCTAATAAACAACTTTTGGTACCCAGTTCAAAGAACATCATCTATTTAAACAAGTATAAGTAATTTTGCTATCACAGGTGCTCATTGCCGTTGGTGCTGACCCAATCGGCACCCAGTCCGTCTGGCATCCTGGTTCTCTCTTATCAATAAATCCAAATTCTTCTTAAATTACACAGCTCTGCATTTATTATATTGTTCATTGGTCTTGCCATATCTAAATTACTGCATAGAAATCTGGGGCAACAACTACAAAACTTCACTACATCCCCTGGTCACACTCCAAAAATGTACAATAAGAATTCTACACAAGGTGGGATTTGTGACCACACAAATATTTTATTTTTACAATCTAAATTATTAAAACTGCCTGATCTAGTTGATTTTAAAACAGCTGAAATTACTATTTAAAGCAAACAAAAATGTTCTACCTGCCAATAGTCAAAAACATTTCAAACACAGAGAAGGAGTTCATAATCTAAGGGGGTGTAGTATCTTTACTATTGGAACAGTAAGAACTACCAGGAAAAGTTTGTGTGTGTCTGTGCGTGGAGTGAAACTTTGGAACGGACTGGACGTGGGGCTCAAGCAATGTCCAAATGTCCATCAGTTCAAAACAAGATACAGAAAAAATGGTATGGTCAATGTATATGAATGTGAACATGGATGCCTAAGTGTTAAACTCCATCACTGGCTAATAATGATTATTATTATTATTATTATTGTTATTATCATCATCATCTACATTAGTTTATATGTGTTATTGTCATCATTTATTGTCATTGCTATTGTTCATTTTATTATTGTTATCATTATCGTTATTATTATTGTTGTAGTCATTAAAATATATGAATTAGTATCAATAACAGGAATACATTGAATTGTGTGTGTGTGTGTGTGTTCAATCCTATACGCAATTTGAGAAATACTAATATTCTGCAAATGTAAAAACAAATATGAATTCTGACTAAAGAATTGGTGCCAATGGAAACTAAGAAAAGGGATTTGGGTACACTATCTGGAGTACAGGGCAGGCGAGTGGGGGCACTTTTGCTCGCTGGCAGGGGGCTTCCCTCGTCTCTTTTAATGCACAGCATAGGACACAAAGCAATAGTGGTCCTCATGTCCTGTTGCTCAGGGGCAGTAGCTCCACAGCCATAGATCCACTATTAACCACTAATAACACAGTCAAAATGAAAGCTTGTTCCCATAGTCACCAAAAACTGTTAAAGCGGAACATTATCACAATTTCAAAAGGGTTAAAAACAATAAAAATCAGTTCCCAGTGGCTTGTTGAATTTTTTGAAGTTTTAAAAAAATGTTTACTGGTCCCCGAATAGCCCTAAAAAAAGCTTTAAAGTGCTTGATTTTCGCTATTTGCGATGCGACTGTCCATTTCCCTGTGACGTCACACAGTGCTGCCAATGTAAACAAACAATGGGAATACCACAGCAAGATATAGCGACATTAGCTCGGATTCAGACTCGGATTTCAGCGGTTTAAGCGTTTCAACAGATTACGCATGTATTGAAACGGATGGTTGGAGTATGAAAGTATTGAAGAAGAAACTAAAGCTATTGAGCGAATAGCTATTGACGCTATTCATAGCCATAGCATGGCCGAATAGCTGCGTTAGCATCGCCGGTAAAATGTGCGGACCAAACGATCAGGACTTTTGCATCTTTTGACCCTGGAGGAACTTAAATCCGTCGATTGGTAAGTGTTTTTTTCGCATTAAATGTGGGTGGAAGGAAACGTAATATCGTTGCAAATGCATCTGCAGGTTATCCATACATCTCTGTGCCATGTCTGCTTTAGCACCGCCGGTAAATAGCATGTTAGCATCGATTAGCATAGCATGTTAGCATCGATTAGCTGGCAGTCAACATCAACAAAACTCACCTTTGTGATTTCGTTGACTATCGTTGCAAATGCATCTGCAGGTTATCCATACATCTCTGTGCCATGTCTGCTTTAGCATCGCCGGTCAAATGTGGAGACACTCTGGCACATTCAATGGGGGTCTGGCGGCAGACACTTTGGCATCTTGGGGCCAGTGGTGCAACTTGAATCCCTCCCTGTTAGTGTTGTTACACCCTCCGACAACACACCGACGAGGCATGATGTCTCCAAGGTTCCAAAAAATTGTCAAAAAAACGGAAAATAACAGAGCTGAGACCCGGTGTTTGTAATGTGTTGAAAATGAAAATGGTGGGTGTGTTACCTCGGCGACGTCACATTCTGACGTCATCGCCTCCAGCGTGATAAACAGAAAGGCGTTTAACTCGCCAAAATTCACCCATTTAGAGTTCGGAAATCGGTTTAAAAAAAAATAGATGGTCTTTTTTCTGCACCATCAAGGTATATATTGACGCTTACATAGGTCTGCTGATAATGTTCCCCTTTAACGCCTCCATAATAGTAACTGTCAAATTTACAAAACCTGAAAACCGATAATTCAGCGTTTCCATTCTTAGCATGAGTTTCCCCACGCCCGGCTGTGGAAACAATGACAAAGCCACCTTTTCTCCTGCTGTCCAAAGTTTATGATCTGCAGGCAGCTGACACAATGTAAGAGTGGTCAGCAGCTGTTATCATAGCACAACGGCCCACCCATTTATATGGCAGTCTAACATAAACATCAAAGCCACAAAGCCACAGAACATCCTCCTGAGGCCGCGTGCCAGTTTGATCTGGAACCGTAAAATGGGGAGAACAACCCCCTCCTTGCGCAGCCTGTGAAATGTTCAAACTCGTGTTACCGTGACATGCAGTGCATGGACTGGTCACATTTAAACAATACATCAGTGGAATCTGTCCCATCTGCACTGGCGGCTCTCTAAGGCTCCAAGATACCGCATAACACACAAATTTTGTACCTGGCATAATATAAACTGGACCAAAAAGCACATTTGTATCAATATTGGACCACAGATCATAAAAATCTAACTTCGGATCTTTAAAGGGGAACATTATCAGCGGACCTATGTAAGCGTCAATATATACCTTGATGGTGCAAAAAAAAAAGACCATTTATTTTTTTAACCGAATTCCGAACTCTAAATGGGTGAATTTTGGCGAATTAAACGCCTTTCTGTTTATCGCGCTGGAGGCGATGACGTCAGAATGTGACGTCGCCGAGGTAACACACCCACCATTTTCATTTTCAACACATTACAAACACCGGGTCTCAGCTCTGTTATTTTCCGTTTTTTGGACAATTTTTTGGAACCTTGGAGACATCATGCCTCTTTATATATATTTTTTCAATTGGAATATATTTTTACAGTTTTTTTATCTCGTTGTAAAGAGAATTCCACAATTTTACCCCCACCACTGATGCACACATTTGTTTTAAAGTTGTCCTTGAATATTGTTGTTTGAAATGACATTTTCTTCTATGCTCTGTATTCTCAGAAGTGATGACAAACATTTTTTGTAAATTTGCTGGTAATGTTTTACTTCTAGCCTTAAACATGACACACAATATCTGTAGCTTCACTAGCTCCTGTAGTTTCAATAGTCCAGAGTTAATAATAAAATGTTAGTGTGTTCTAAGTAATCTACTTTATGAATAATCCTTATATCCTTATAGCTCAAATCTAGACTCCAAACATCCCAGAATAAGCTAGTCCGGTTACTTTTAGACCTCCACCCCAGATCACACCTCAATCCAACCCACTTCTCCAAAGTGGGCTGGCTCAGGGTGGAGGACAGAGTAAAACAACTTGCACTGAGCCTAGTCTATAAAATCCGCTACACCTCCTTGATACCGAAGTACATGTCAAACTACTTCCTTACCGTAAATGTCCACCATAACCTCAACACCAGGGGGAGCTCCACAAACCTCGTTAAACCCAGATTCCGATCTAACAAAGGTCTTAACTCATTCTCTTTCTATGCCACATCAATGTGGAATGCACTCCCAACAGGTATAAAAGTAAGTGCATCTCTATATTCCTTCAAAAGCGCTCTAAAACAACACCTCCAGGCAACTTCAACACTTTACTAATACCCTCCTCCATTCACATCCCATCTCCCCGGATTATAAACAACTCAAATGTACTTCTAATGTACATACTTGTTCTTATGCTATGTGAACTCACTATGTTCTCTGCTGGCTGTACATATCCTACTAAATAAGACCTACACTGTTTCAATGTCCACATTTCTCTGTTGATGCAATTTTTGATGACTGAAGTTCTGATATCAACCAAAGCTCCTCATCCCATACCCCGGATTGTAAATAATGTAAATAATTCAATGTACATACTATGACGATTAACTTGTGTGATGCCTGTATTATGTTGATAGTATATATTTGTACCATGAATTGATTAACGTGGACCCCGACTTAAACAAGTTGAAAAACTTATTGGGGTGTTACCATTTAGTGGTCAATTGTACGGAATATGTACTGTACTGTGCAATCTACTAATAAAAGTATCAATCAATCAATCAATCTGTAGTTGATACAATGCCTTTATGTTCCTCTTATAAGTGTTCCCCCACACTTCCACACAGTAGCTGACATATGGCAATATAAGTGCACAATACAATATCCGCATTGCCCTATAATCTAACATATATTTTACCTTGTTTAATATAAAAATACTCTTAGACATCTTTTTTCGTACATGTGCAATATGAGATTTCCATGTCAGACCGTCATCCAGTATCACTCCTGAAAATCTAAGTTCAGAAACCCTTTCAATATAAATAAATGGGTTGTACTTGTAGAGCGCTTTTCTACCTTCAAGGTACTCAAAGCGCTTTGACACTACTTCCACATTTACCCATTCACACACACATTCACACACTGACGGAGGGAGCTGCCATGCAAGGCGCCAACCAGCACCCATCAGGAGCAAGGGTGAAGTGTCTTGCTCAGGACACAACGGACGTGACGAGGTTGGTACTAGGTGGGATTTGAACCAGGGACCCTCGGGTTGCGCACGGCCACTCTCCCACTGCGCCACGCCGTCCCTATCTATATATATACACACACACACACACACACACACACATATGTGTGTATATATATATACACACATATATGTGTGTGTGTGTATATATGTATGTGTATATATATGTGTGTGTGTGTATGTATAATATTTATAGTGTGTTTTGTATGTATATATATATATACACATATATACACACACATGTACATACATACATATATATATATATATATATATATATATATATATATATATATATATATATATATATATACTCATTCTTACTTCCCTGTCGGTTATATATGTATGTATATATGATATAGATACATATTATACATATATATAAATAGATATATTAACATATATACATACATACACGCACATTATATATATATATACATTTTAGTGTCCCCTCCAGTTGTTAAACTCATTCCTACAACCCTTCAACATGGATTTGGAAGTCGGTTACGATTTGCCCAACTAAATTTTTGCCCAAATCGCACTTTGAGGACTGGAATGATACATTATCATCACAGTTCAGTGTTCCTCTCAGAAAGCAACACAAGTTCATTAATTAAATTATGGTTTTCAAAATCAACGATTTAAAATGCCCTCATGTCTCTCTCTCGGTCAGGCTCTTATCTCAGAACCCTGCAGAAGAAAATAATTTTTGGTGGAACTATACTATACTATACTATACTATACTAATATCAATTCCATCTATCGACAGTTTGATGCTGTCCTCTCTTTTCCTCTTACCAAAAATCATAAACTTTGTATATGTATATATGTGAGTGTGTGTGAATTTAAATGTATTATATATAGATAATCTATAGCACCTACGCAGCAACCGTTGAATTGAATTATATTATATATATTATTGTGTAATATATTGTATATATATATATATATTGTATATGTATAGGGGTGGGACCTAATAAGTTTACTTCTTCCCACTCCCTTTTGAGCCAATCTTGACATCTACAAAAGATTAGTCACATGTAATGTTTACAATGTAAGTGTAAATATAATGTATAAATATATATTTATTTTGTATTTTATGTCATCCTTTTGTTTTGTTTGCATGGCTCAAAATAAACCATTCATTCATTCTTGTGTTTCCCTGGAAATGGAGAAACAGCTACATGTAATATGGATACCTCATTTACATAAATTATGGGCTTGACCTGTAATCCATTTGAACATTGATGTGGAAAACAAATGGAACCAGATCTTGATCGCCCTCCTCATCAGGCAAATCTAGTGCCATTGCCATTGGTTCAACCGCCACTGATGCCGTAGTCGTACTGGCCATGATTTGATCTATTGTCTGTAAATGTACAAATGTACAGTACTTTATATTATTGTCTATTGTAATCTATTGACAGTAATGTCAGTAAATGTGCGATACTTTACACTGCAGAAGAACTTGAAGCAATAATTATATGTAGGCTATTTTATTGTTAATTTGTTTCATTGTTTATGGAATAGTCTATGACTTTGTCTGTGAGTAGGACTATGGAAACTGGAAATCAAGATCCTTACCTTCTTCCTTTCCCTTTTGGCAAATGCAGACCTCTTGTGCACGGTGTGTCCACTTGTGGGGTGGTCTGAACTTGTCGAAGCACTGCCACTGATGCCTGGCCATGGTCTGTTGAAAATAGTTGGCCCCGCACCTTTCTTCAGCACCAGTCGACGGGTGGTGGCGATGCCCATCCCTGCCCTTCGCAAGGGACCTTCTTCGAAACACGATCTTTCGAAATGATCGCTGCATAATAAACTGTACTTTGTGTGTTTGCTTGACCTCTCTGTTCCATAGTAAAGCTTGACTGTCATATTTCGTGTTTGTGTTGCTGCAGCCGGCCGCAATACACCGCTTCCCAACGACAGCTTTCTTCTTTGCTGTCTCCATTGTTCATTGAACAAATTGCAAAAGATTCACCAACACAGATGTAAAGAATACTGTGGAATTTTGCAATGAAAACAGACGACTTAATAGCTGGCCACCATGCTGTCCCAAAATGTCCTCTACAATCCGTGACGTCACGCGCAGGCGTCATCATACCGAAACGTTTTCAGCAGGATATTTCGGCGCAAAATTTAAAATTGCATTTTAGTATTGGCATGTGGCATATTTTTTTAATTTTTATTATTATTATTATTTTTTTCCCTTGGCCTCAGTCTGCACCCCCACTCCAGGGCCTAGGCTAAGACCGATTTTTTAATTTTATTTTAATCTTCTATTTTTTTTTCTTCCCCCCCCCTCCCACCCCCCTTGTTTACCTGTATGTCATCTTTTTTTGTAAGGGGCGCTGGAAGCCGGCAGACCCGTCAGCGATCCTGTTCTGTCTCCCTGTAATGTTTGTCTGATCTTGAATGGGATTGTGCTGAAAATTTTAATTTTCCTGAAGGAACTCTCCTGACGGAATAAATAAAGTACTATCTAATGTGTTGCAATGTTAATATTTCATCATTGATATATAAACTATCAGACTGCGTGGTGGCTAGTAGTGGCTTTCAGTAGGCCTTTAATCTGAATGACCTTCTGTCAAAATTTGTTGGATGAGGGGTTGATGAATATTAATGAGGAGTATGACATCATCGTGGCCGGAAGACGCTGATGAATATTAATGCGTATGACATTGTGAGAAAATGTGGATGGGGTTGTGGGTTAGAAAAAGGGGGGGGTGCACGGCCTAGTTGGTATTTAGAACTTTATACGTTTCCATATACACTGAGGAGTAAAGTCATCATAAGTACGAGCGGAAAGAGGAATTGGAAAAGATGGAGAAAGCCTTCAATTCAGCCTTGATTAGTGGAACTCCTGTTTCCATCTACAAAAATATTGTGTCGAATTTGAAAACTTACCTCGAGGCCCCGCAGGAAAGTAGAGTGTTTCTGAGTCGTACTCCGATGCCTCCGTCCCAGTCATTGGGTGAGAAATGGTGCTTGGAAGATTACGGAATGGATGGACGAGACGGGAGATATCTGCTTATTCCAGCTGAAAGAAAGAGAAAAGAAGATTGTCCCACTGGTGGACGATGAGAGGACATCCCCCCGCTTCAGTTTGGACCAATCCCCTTCAAGGAAACACCCCCCACCCACCTCGGGGGTTGGAATGTGTAGAAATGTGAAGCCGCTGTGAAATCCTCCGGCACAATGGGCTGAGAACGACCGGAAGAGAATTCCTGAGTCTGATCCTGCTGAGAGAGGACCAAAGGTCATTCCCCCACAAACCTAAAGGTCTTTCAGATCCGACACACACACACACGCACGCACACACTCACACTCTCACACTCTCACACTCTCACACTCTCACACTCTCACACTCTTTTGAATGAAACCTAAAGTTCTTCAGATTTTTTTTGAAGCGTAACCTTGAAAATAAATCAAAAGCTTGGGAAAATAGCGTCTTTTGTTTTACGTTTAGCCCAGTGGTTCTCAAATGGGGGTACGCGTACCCCTAGGGGTACTTGAAGTTATGCCAAGGGGTACGTGAGATTTTTTTTTTAAATATTCTAAAAATAGCAACAATTCAAAAATCCTTTATAAATATATGTGTTGAATAATACTTCAACAAAATATTAATATAAGTTCATAAACTGTGAAAAGAAATGCAACAATGCAATATTTAGTGTTGACAGCTAGATTTTTTTTGGTGGAAATATTCCATAAATATTTATGGTAAAGATTAGGGATGCACCGAAATGAAAATTTGTGGCCGAAGCCGAAACCGAATAAAATTTAAGCGCTTGGCCGAAGGCCGAATACCGAATGCAGTTTTTCACAATTTTTTTATATTGCATAAATAGCCTAGAATACATTTTTAGCCATGTTTTTCATCCATCCATCCATCCATCCATCTTCTTCCGCTTATCCGAGGTCGGGTCGCGGGGGCAGCAGCCTAAGCAGGGAAGCCCAGACTTCCCTCTCCCCAGCCACTTCGTCTAGCTCTTCCCGGGGGATCCCGAGGCGTTCCCAGGCCAGCCGGGAGACATTGTCTTCCCAACGTGTCCTGGGTCTTCCCCGTGGCCTCCTACCGGTTGGACGTGCCCTAAACACCTCCCTAGGGAGGCGGTCGGGTGGCATCCTGACCAGATGCCCGAACCACCTCATCTGGCTCCTCTTGATGTGGAGGAGCAGCGGCTTTACTTTGAGTTCCTCCCGGATGGCAGAGCTTCTCACCCTATCTCTAAGGGAGAGACCCGCCACACGGCGGAGGAAACTCATTTGGGCCGCTTGTACCCGTGATCTTATCCTTTCGGTCATGACCCAAAGCTCATGACCATAGGTGAGGATGGGAACGTAGATCGAGCGGTAAATTGAGAGCTTTGCCTTCCGGCTCAGCTCCTTCTTCACCACAACGGATCGGTACAACGTCCGCATTACTGAAGACGCCGCACCGATCCGCCTGTCCATCTCACCATCCACTCTTCCCCCACTCGTGAACAAGACTCCTAGGTACTTGAACCCCTCCACTTGGGGCAGGGTCTCCTCCCCAACCCGGAGATGGCACTCCACCCTTTTCCGGACGAGAACCATGGACTCGGACTTGGAGGTGCTGATTCTCATTCCGGCCGCTTCACACTCGGCTGCGAACCGATCCAGTGAGAGCTGAAGATCCCGGTCAGATGAAGCCAACAGGACCACATCGTCTGCAAAAAGCAGAGACCTAATCCCGCGGCCACCAAACCGGAACCCCTCAACGCCTTGACTGCGCCTAGAAATTCTGTCCATAAAAGTTATGAACAGAATCGGTGACAAAGGGCAGCCTTGGCGGAATCCATGTTTTTCAAATAAAGTAAATTTTTATTGAATATTGACATTTTTTTAATATTCCAGTAGCCTTTGCTTTTCAAAAAAAGCACAGTTTTTCATTTATATTAGGCCTTCAAACAAAACATTCATTCCAAAAAAAAAATAAAGTGCATTAAAGTGGATAAACCCACAACAAATGAATTATTGTCTTTTTGGCAAAAGTCTGCTTAGCCACAGTAGATATGCTAATAATGTAAACAGAAGGCTCAAGTAAATCTCAATAAGTGTGTGCTTGTAACCTCATACACTTATACAGGTAGCCTACACAACAGGCTAATAATGTAAACAGAGGCCCCACTAAATCTCAATAAGTGTGTGCTTGTAACCTCATACACTTATACAGGTACACAACATATCCCAGGCCAGAACAGATTTGTCAATAACAGTACTTCAGCTTCAGAATAAAAAGAAGGAAACTATGTATAAAACAATTTTAATTTAATTTATTTTAATAAAAATAACTTTAGCCCGGTCTATTTGCCACATTTCAAACATCCTGGTAAATGCTGCTGCCGTATGGGACCCTCTGAACTCCTGTGAGTGAAGTACAATCTTTTGTAACTTGAAATCCTCATCTAGCCATTGTGTAGTTAAACTCAGGGGGGCTGGGGGGGGCTGACATCCGCGCTCCATATGACTGTCGTAAAGCTGAAGTAAACTTCATTATTTTTAACCAAGAGCTCGTAGACGCGGGCTGCAACACTGTCATACATCTCCGGTAAGCACACATCAGAGAAATACCGTCTGCTCGGTTTCGTGTAACGGGGCTCAATGTGCTCCACGAGTCTCCGAAAGCCAATGTCCTCCACAACACAAAACGGTTGATCATCCATCCATCTTCTTCCGCTTATCCGAGGTCGGGTCGCGGGGGCAACAGCCTAAGCAGGGAAACCCAGACGTCCCTCTCCCCAGCCACTTCGTCTAGCTCTTCCCGGGGTATCCCGAGGCGTTCCCAGGCCAGCCGGGAGACATAGTCTTCCCAACGTGTCCTGGGTCTTCCCCGTGGCCTCCTGCCGGTTGGACGTGCCCTAAACACCTCCCTAGGGAGGCGTTCGGGTGGCATCCTAACCAGATGCCCGAACCACATCATCTGGCTCCTCTCCATGTGAAGGAGCAGCGGCTTTACTTTGAGTTCCGCCCGGATGGCAGAGCTTCTCACCCTATCTCTAAGGGAGAGACCCGCCACATGGCGGAGGAAACTCATTTGGGCCGCTTGTACCCGTGATCTTACCCTTTCGGTCATGACCCAAAGCTCATGACCATAGGTGAGGATGGGAACGTAGATTGACCGGTAAATTGAGAGCTTTGCCTTCCGGTTCAGCTCCTTCTTCACCACAACGGATCGGTACAACGTCCGCATTACTGAAGACGCCGCACCGATCCGCCTGTCGATCTCACCATCCACTCTTCCCCCACTCGTGAACAAGACTCCTAGGTACTTGAACTCCTCCACTTGGGGCAGGGTCTCCTCCCCAACCCGGAAATGGCATTCCACCCTTTTCCGGGCGAGAACCATGGACTCGGACTTGGAGGTGCTGATTCTCATTCCGGTCGCTTCACACTCGGCTGCGAACCGATCCAGCGAGAGCTGAAGATCCCGGCCAGATGAAGCCATCAGGACCACATCATCTGCAAAAAGCAGAGACCTAATCCTGCGGCTACCAAACCGGAACCCCTCAACGCCTTGACTGGGCCTAGAAATTCTGTCCATAAAAGTTGATCATCCAAAGCCATAAACTCCATTACCTTCTTTGTAATTCCGTTTGCTTTGGCACTGTCAGTCGCAAACTTTTTCAGCCGCAGCCGTCTCTTTCTCCACACTGCTGACATTTTTCCAAAAGCGCCGGGTTACAAGTCACTGCAAGTTGGTTGATTGCGTCACCGTGTCAAAAAATTGCGTCACACGCCACTATTCCGCCTTGCTTTTAACTCATTCCACCGAAGGCCGAATGTGGCTTTTTCTGCCATATTCGGCCGAATATATTAGGTTACCGATTAATCGGTGCATCCCTAGTAAAGATTTATTTTTTTGTGAGGAAATGTTTAGAATGGCTTCACGGTGGCAGAGGGGTTAGTGCGTCTGCCTCACAATACGAAGGTCCTGCAGTCCTGGGTTCAAATCCAGGCTCGGGATCTTTCTGTGTGGAGTTTGCATGTTCTCCCCGTGAATGCATGGGTTCCCTCCGGGTACTCCGGCTTTCTCCCACCTCCAAAGACATGCACCTGGGGATAGGCCCCTCCCACCTCCAAAGACATGCACCTGGGGATAGGCCCCTCCCACCTCCAAAGACATGCACCTGGGGATAGGTTGATTGGCAACACTAAATGGTCCCTAGTGTGTGAATGTGAGTGTGAATGTTGTCTGTCTATCTGTGTTGGCCCTGCGATGAGGTGGCGACTTGTCCAGGGTGTACCCCGCCTTCCGCCCGATTGTAGCTGAGATAGGCGCCAGCGCCCCCCGCGACCCCAAAAGGGAATAAGCGGTAGAAAATGGAGTTGATGAATCCAGATGGATCTCTATTACAATCCCCAAAGAGGGCACTTTAAGTTGATGATTACTTCTATGTCTACAAATCTTTATTTATAATTGAATCACTTTATTTTGTATTTTTCAACAAGTTTTTAGTTATTTTTATATCTTTTTTTCCAAATAGTTCAAGAAAGACCACTACAAATGAGCAATATTTTGCACCGTTATACAATTTAATAAATCAGAAACTGATGACATAGTGCTGGATTTTACTTCTTTATCTCTTTTTTTTTCAACCAAAAATGCTTTGCTCTGATTAGGGGGTACTTGAATTAAAAAAAATTCACAGGGGGTACATCACTGAAAAAAGGTTGAGATCCACTGCTCTAACCCCTGAAGTCCTCACACAATAACAACAAATAAAGAACTTTACATTCAGAAAACGTATTTAAACTCGGACAAAACTCTGTAAAGCAAAGTCTTCTGAGGTAACCGAGGATGAGGGGCAATAATCTTTATTTTTTTCACTCCTCGTAATATATTTAGAGTTTCTGTAATAATAAGTATTTATTCTACATAAAAAAAAACAGTTGAACACGCGCCGAAATTCACTTTCTACCGAGGAACATTCTAGCATTCCCCATTTACTTTATTTATTTCATTACCGCCGATTTAAAATGTTATTGGTATATGTCATTAGACGAGGGTATTTCGGAGGATTTCTCCACATTAATGAAATAATAAAATACTTTAATTTTGTTTTTGTAGTTGACGCTGCAGTAGGGGATGAATAACTTTGCCTGATTGATCTTACAACGATGGAAAATGACTCCCGGGGTGAGTTTTATTTCGGTTTAAACTATTTAATTGTTTAATAATATGTGTATTAATTATTTTTGTTTCATAGAAGGAATGTTGGAAGACCATGGCGCCATGAATTATTATGAATCGAATAACGTGGACCACACCTAAAGGCCTACCGAAATTAGATTTTCTTATTTAAACGGGGATAGCAGGTCCATTCTATGTGTCATACTTGATCATTTCGCGATATTGCCATATTTTTGCTGAAAGGATTTAGTCGAGAACATCGATGATAAAGTTTGCAACTTTAGGTCGCTAATAAACAAGCCTTGCCTTTACCGAAAGTAGCGGACGATGTGCGCGTGACATCACGGGTTGTAGGGCTCCTCACATCCTCACATTGTTTACAATCATAGCCAGCAGCAGCTAGAACTATTCGGACCAAGAAAGCAACAATTGCCCCATTAATTTGAGCGAGAATGAAAGATTCGTGGATGAGGAAATTTAGAGTGAAGGCCTAGAAAAAAAAAGTAAAAAAAAAAAAAGGCAAGGGCAGTGAGAGCGATTTAGATGTTTTTAGACACATTTACTAGGATAATTCTGGGAAATCCTTATCTCCCTATTGTGTTGCTAGTGTTTTAGTGAGTTAAATAGTACCTTAAAGTTGGAGGAGTGTGTCCATGGGTGTTTTGACGCCAAAGTCTCTGAGAGAAGTCACGGCAGCTGCAGGAGGACGCTGGCTCCGCTGATCTCCGGTAAGAGGCAACTTATTTCCACAGTTTTCTCACAGAAAACTGCCGTTTGATATGTAGTCGGGATCCATGTTCGCTTGACCGCTCTGATCCATAGTAAAGCTTCACCTCCGGGAATTTTAAACAAGGAAACACCGTGTGTTTGTGTGGCTAAAGGCTAAAAGTTTCCCACCTCCATCTTTCTACTTTGACTTCTTCATTATTAATTGAACAAATTGCAAAAGATTCAGCAACACAGATGTCCAAATTACTGTGTAATTGCGCGATGAAGAGAGACGATTTTTAGCTGTAAGTGGTGCTGGGCTAAAATGTACCCTCCAACCAATAACGTCACAAACACGTCATCATTCAGCGACGTTTTTCCAACAGAAAACGCCGCGGGAAATTTAAAATTGTAATTTAGTAAACTAAAAAGGTTGTATTGGCATGTGTTGCAATGTTAATATTTCATCATTGATATATAAACAAGGGTACAGGTCTACGTGTCTCTCCTCATTGAGCTAAATTGAATCCTGTCTCTGTTTAATTCCTTGCTTCTTGTCTGTTTAATATGTCATCAGTGTTTGAACCTGACAGTTGTATTCGGGGTTAACAATATTATACGGCTCTCACGGAAATACATTTTAAAATATTTGGCTTTCATGGCTCTCTCAGCCAAAAAGGTTCCCGACCCCTGCAGTAGGCCTTTAAAGGGGAACATTATCAGCAGACCTATGTAAGCGTCAATATATACCTTGATGGTGCAGAAAAAAGACCATCTATTTTTTTAACCGATTTCCGAACTCTAAATGGGTGAATTTTGGCGAATTAAACGCCTTTCTGTTGATCTCGCTGGAGGCGATGACGTCAGAATGTGACGTCGCCGAGGTAACACACCCACCATTTTCATTTTCAACACATTACAAACACCGGGTCTCAGCTCTGTTATTTTCCGTTTTTTTTGACTATTTTTTGGAACCTTGGAGACATGGCTCGACGGTGTGTTGTCGGAGGGTGTAACAACACTAACAGGGAGGGATTCAAGTTGCACCACTGGCCCCAAGATGCCAAAGTGTCTGCCGCCAGACCCCCATTGAATGTACCAGAGTGTCTCCACATTTTACCGGCGATGCTAAGACAGACATGGCACAGAGATGTATGGATAACCTGCAGATGCATTTGCAATGATAGTCAACGAAATCACAAAGGTGAGTTTTGTTGATGTTGACTGCCAGCTAATCGATGCTAACATGCTACGCTAATCGATGCTAACATGCTATTTACCGGCGGTGCTAAAGCAGACATGGCACAGAGATGTATGGATAATCTGTAGATGCATTTGCAACTATATTACGTTTCCTTCCACCCACATTTTATGCAAAACAAACACTTACCAATCGACGGATTTAAGTTGCTCCAGTGTCAAAAGATGCGAAAGTCCTGATCGTTTGGTCCGCACATTTTACCGGCGATTCTAACGCAGCTATTCGGCCATGCTATGGCTATGAATAGCGTCAATAGCTATTCGCTCAATAGCTTCAGTTTCTTCTTCAATATTTTCATACTCCAACCATCTGTTTCAATACATGCGTAATCTGTTGAATCGCTTAAGTCGCTGAAATCCGAGTTTGAATCCGAGCTAATGTCACTATATCTTGCTGTGGTATTCCCATTGTTTGTTTACATTGGCAGCACTGTGTGACGTCACAGGGAAATGGCCAGTGTCTTCGCAGAGAGCCAAAAATAAGGCACTTTAAAGCTTTATTTAGGGATATTCCGAGACCGGTAACATTTTATAAAAAAATTCAATAAATACAACAAGCCACTGGGAACTGATTTTTATTGTTTTTAACCCTTTTGAAATTGTGATGTTCCCCTTTAAACAATTTGAAAAACGTATTGAGGTGTTACCATTTTGTGGTGAATTGTACGGAATATGTACTGTACTGTGCAATCTACTCATAAAAGTGTCAATCAATCGACGAAAAGACGCGATCACCTTTACACAATTGCAGTTGGAGTCGAATGATTCTCATTTTCCAAGCACGAGTAACGAAGGAGAAAAAAATAAACATACTGTTGAGTAAATGTGATCTCATTGTAATTAATGCTGTTTCTGTGTATCAAGAGAGAGGCTTGCTGTTGTTGTTTTGCGCCTCCAACAGGTTACATAAGGTAGTGCAGGCTCGCCTGTGTTATCGTCACGTGATCTCTTCCGGTTCACTTCACGCGAGAGAATACGAGAGACTCACAGAAAGAAGCGGGATTAAGTTGTGTTCTATTTTCCAGTTACCGATGTTTTGTTTCCCGGTGCTGTGAGGCATTGTACTGAACCATCCTTAAAATAAACCATCATCTTTCTTTTATATTCAACTGGAGTATTCATTGAAGATGAGTGAAGAAAGAAGAAACCCAACACATACAATATTTATATACTTACAGATTTTCCCTTCACACCTCCGACACGTTGTAGTCTCTTGACCGAGCCGTCGTCTTCAATAGCCGGCAGAGAGAGTCTTCACCCGGCCGTTCACAGCCACGACAGGCCCGTCTCCCCCTGTACAGCAGCCGAGGACAAAGCTTTCCTCCCGCCAAAGAGCCCCGACGCTGAATCCTTGCTCCGGAAATGGGCTCCAGACCGGGACCTCAACGCCGACAACGACGCAGAATCTCGGCATACATGTCCTACAAGCACCCGCTGTAAGTTTTTGTTTTCTGTAAGCTTTTTTGTAAGATTCTCCGGAGCTTTAAAGTTCGGTCCTCACACTCGTCCGTCTGCCGCTGAAATGAATTTTGCGCGCCAGGAAGTAGGCGGAGGCTGAGTCCGGAAGTGGGGGTTGTTTCCGGCTGTGAGTGAAGATGACAGCGCCTCATGTGGTTAAAGTCCTTCATTGTTTTCTACCCACATGGACCATAAGGCAGGGGTGTCCAAACTTTTTCCACTAAGGGGCCGCGGACTGAAAAATCAAAGCAAAGCAAAACGAAAATCTTATGCAGGTGTTTTTTTCTTTGAAATGTATTTACATTCATTCTGGAAACAGAATCTGTCTACAAAATTGACATTAAATGCGGCTGCTAGACTTTTGACAAGAACAAGAAAGTTTGATCACATTACCCCTGTACTGTATATACCTTTATATACATATATACATACATATATACCTATACTGTATATACCTTTATATACATATATACATACATATATACCTATACTGTATATACCTTTATATACATATATACATACATATATACCTATACTGTATATACCTTTATATACATATATACATACATATATACCTATACTGGCTCACCTGCACTGGCTTCCTGTGCACTTAAGATGTGACTTTAAGGTTTTACTAAATATGTATAAAATACTACACGGTCTAGCTCCATCCTATCTTGCCGATTGTATTGTACCATATGTCCCGGCAAGAAATCTGCCTTCAAAGGACTCCGGCTTATTAGTGATTCCCAAAGCCCAAAAAAAGTCTGCGGGCTATAGAGCGTTTTCCGTTCGGGCTCCAGTACTCTGGAATACCCTCCCGGTAACAGTTCGAGATGCCACCTCAGTAGAAGCATTTAAGTCTCACCTTAAAACTCATTTGTATACTCTAGCCTTTAAATAGACTCCCTTTTTAGACCAGTTGATCTGCCGTTTCTTTTCTTTTTCTTCTATGTCCCACTCTCCCTTGTGGAGGGGGTCCGGTCCGATCCGGTGGCCATGTACTGCTTGCCTGTGTATCGGCTGGGGACATCTCTGCGCTGCTGATCCGCCTCCGCTTGGGATGGTTTCCTGCTGGCTCCGCTATGAACGGGACTCTCGCTGCTGTGTTGGATCCGCTTTGGACTGGACTCTCGCGACTGTGTTGGATCCATTATGGATTGATCTTTCACAGTATCATGTTCTCATATGTTCTCATAGTCATCAGTATCAACAGTATCACAGTATCACGTTCTCATAGTCATTATTGTCACCGATGTCCCACTGGGTGTGAATTTTCCTTGCCCGAGGATGTCGTAGTGGTTTGTGCAGCCCTTTGAGACACTAGTGATTTAGGGCTATATAAGTAAACATTGATTGATTGATTGATTAATGCATATACCTAAAATTTGATACAAGTATTTTAGCATTGGTATACTTTAATTTGAATTTAAACCATGAAACATACAAAACAAATGAAAAAAAAAAAACATGTACAATTGAACATAAACATGGTACATTTTGCTTGACAATAATGTTTTATACATTAAAAATTTCAGTAGACACTGTGTTATGAGAGGGAGTAAAAAAATAAAATAAAATGAACACTTTGGCCAAAAATGGCCAAAGTAATAATAATAATAACGATAGATTAGATTTAGATCGCGCTTTTTTATTGTTGGATACTCAAAGCGCTCACAGTGAAGTGGGAACCCATCGTTCATTCACACCTGGTGGTGGTAAGCTACATCTGTAGCCACAGCTGCCCTGGAGTAGACTGACGGAAGTGTGGCTGCCAGTTTGCGCCTACGGCCCCTCCGACCACCACCAATCATTCATTCATCATTCATTCACCAGTGTGAGCAAAGGTGAAGTGTCCTGCCCAAGGACACAACGGCAGCGATGTGGATGTCAATAGGTGGGAAACGAACCTGAAACCCTCAGGTTTCTGGCACAGCCGCTCTACCCACTACCTCATTCCGCCCCTATTATTATTATTATTATTGTTATTATTATTATTATGATCACTTAAAAAAATGACTATGACAACTTCAGATTGTTTTCTTTGTTTTACTTTGGCCAAAAATAAAACAAACACATTCTGAAAATGTACACAACACAACTAATCCCCTTGCCAAACACTTCAAGTTAGTTGAACATTTAGAAGAAAAAAATGGTGCATTTTCAAAAAGACCTTGAAGAACACAATGAACTTAAGACTTAATCTCACTGTCTATAATAAACTTTAAGTCACAACCCATCTAGGAGTGAACAACAAACAAAATAAAGCATGAATAAAAACTATTCTATGTATCAACTACCTCATTTGTCATTTCCACATATTAATCCTGTGCTAACTCAACAAACCATACACACTGAGGTAGAAACTATTCAAGAGTGTTGAGTTACTTCCTGTCTTCTAGACATAATGTGTATTGATAGAAAAATAAAAGCAGTGCAATGTGTGAACAATTTCAACAAAGCACAAATAAAAAGTTGAAAGACTGACAGTATTGCAGTAAATCACACACTGTTCACTTTCTTTACATTTGCACAGAAGACAATCATTTTCACAGAACTATATCAGTGTGCAGTGTCTCATGCTGCATTTTACATTTCAACTTTGCAGTAAAAAAGGGTGTAGTGCAGGTTTTTGAGCGTGCACAAACTTGACACATGAGGCCCCAGGTCCCTGGACTGAAGAAGGAGTAACCAAGCACTTGAAGTATCATCTATCTTACTGTTCAGGAAGGTTTCAGATACAGAGAAGACATGGGGTCATGAGTAGATAAGATTATGTTTCAAATAATCCAAGTTTGTATGAATACCTCAGATATTAGTGAAAGAAGCAGTGAGGAGGTCCTGGGTAGGGTGGATGTCGCCACATATGAGCAACATACCACAAACTAAACAACTAATTGCTTATTTTCCCTTGTGTGTTCTTGTGTGTTTTACTGCATCTGCTTTATGTGGGAACCTTTTACCGCACACTGAACAACTAAATGGTTTTTCACCTGTGTGTGTTTTCATGTGTCTAGTCAAATTGCCACTTTGAGAAAAGCTTGTGCCACAAACTGAACAATTAAATGTTTTTTCACCTGTGTGTGTTCTCATGTGTTGAGTCAAAATGCCACTTAGAGAAAAGCTTTTGCCACAAACTAAACAATTAAATGGTTTTTCTCCTGTGTGTGTTCTCATGTGTTCCGCCAAATGGCTATTTTGAGAAAAGCTTTTGCCACAAAATGAACAATTACATGGTTTTTCTCCTGTGTGTGTTCTCATGTGTTGAGTCAAATAGCTATTTTGAGAAAAACTTTTACCACAAACTGAACACTTAAATGTTTTTTCACCTGTATGTGTTCTCATGTGTTGAGTCAAATGGCTATTGTGAGAAAAGCTTTTGCCACAAACTGAACACGTAAAAGTTTTTTCTCCTGTGTGTGTTCTCTTGTGTTGAGTCAAAATGCTATTTCTAGAAAAGCTTTTGCCACAAACTGAACACGTAAATGTTTTTTCACCTGTGTGTGTTCTCATGTGTTGCGTCAAATGGCTATTTTGAGAAAAGCTTTTGGCACAAACTGAACACTTACCGTATTTTCCGCGCTATAAGCCGCCCCGTGTTATAAGCCGCACCTTTAATGAATGGCATATTTTAAAACTTTGTAAACCTATTAGCCGCACCGGGTCATAAGCCGCGCCTACGCTGCGCTAAATGGAATGTCAAAAAAACAGTCAGATAGGTCAGTCAAACTTTAATAGTACAAACCAGTGTGCAAATGTGCAATTACAACAATAGTAACACTCAAAATATAATGTGCAAATGTGCAATCACAATAGTAACGCTCAAAATATAATGTGCAAATGTGCAATCACAATAGTAACACTCAAAATATTGCAGAGCAATAGCAACATCAATAACTCAACGTTGCTCGAACGTTAAGGTCACAGCACACAAAATAAACATTCAAAACTCACTTTCAGAAGTTATTCCTCATCAATAAATCCCTCGAATTCTTCTTCTTCGGTGTCTGAATTAAAAAGTTGGGCGAATACAGCATCCAAAATGGCGGGCTCCGTCTCGTCGAAGTCATCAGAGTCAGTGTCGCTGTTGTTGTCCGGCAGTTCCATGAATCCTGCCTTCCGGAAAGCTCGGACCACAGTTGAGACCGATATATCCGCCCAGGCATTTACAATCCACTGGCAGATGTTGGCGTATGTCGTCCGGCGCTGTCTCCCTGTTTTAGTGAAGGTGTGTTCGCCTTCGGTCATCCATTGTTCCCACGCCGTTCGCAGTCGAGCCTTGAATGCCCTGTTGACACCAATATCCAGTGGTTGGAGTTCTTTGGTTAATCCACCCGGAATGACGGCGAGTGTTGTATTAGTGTGCTTTACTTGTTTCTTGACACCATCTGTAATGTGGGCACGCATGGAGTCGTAAATCAACAGGGACGGAGCTGCGTGAAAAAAGCCACCCGGTCTCTTCACGTAAACTTCTTTCAACCACTCGCTCATCTTTTCTTCATCCATCCATCCCTTCGAGTTAGCTTTTATGATGACGCCGGCTGGAAAGTTTTCTTTTGGCAAGGTCTTCCTTTTAAATATCACCATGGGTGGAAGTTTCTGCCCATTAGCATGGCAAGCTAGAACCACAGTGAAGGACGACTTCTCATTCCCTGTGGTGCGAATATTTACCGTGCGTGCTCCCATTTTATCCACAGTGCGGTTCACAGGAATATCAAAAGTCAGTGGAACCTCGTCCATGTTGATAATGTGCTCTGGCCGGATCTTTTTTTCAGCTATCTTGCTTTTACAGTATGCGCGGAAAGTAGCCAGCTTTTCTTTAAAGTCTTTTGGCAGTTGCTGTGAAATAGTAGTCCGTGTGCGGATGGAGAGATTGCGTCTTTTCATGAAGCGGAAACACCAAGAAGCACCACCTTTAAAATCATCCAAGTGAAGTTCGCTTGCTAGCGCTGTTGCCTTCATTCGAATAGTGATGGTACTGACGCTTCTGCTTGCTGCTCTCTGCTCAACAACCCACTGTTCGAGTTTGTCCTCCAACTGTTGCCATCTTGCTTTGTTCCCTCGGAAACTCTGTGTTGTCTTCTTTACTTGGCGCAGGTCATCTTGTTGCTTCCTCCACCTACGCACCATTGACTCGTTTATGTCGAATTCTCTCGCTGCTGCTCTATTTCCGTGTTCTTCTGCGTGACTTATTGCCTTGAGTTTGAATTCTGCGTTGTACGCGTGTCTCTTAGTAGGAGCCATTTTGTGGTCGTCTTTACAGAAACACACAAATGAAATGAATCGAATTTGCCGCGCGCTTCTTCTTCTACGGGGGCGGGTGCTTACCTTTGCGGTTGCGTACTGTAGAAGAAGAAGCGCTTCCTCTTTCCAGGTGGGCGGGTGCTTACCTTGGCGGTTGCTTACCGTAGAAGAAGAAGCGCTTCCTCTTCTACGGGGAAAAAAGATGGCGGCTGTTTACCGTAGTCGCGAGACCTAAACTTTATGAAAATAAATATTTATATTAATCCATATATAAGGCGCACCGGGTTATAAGCCGCACTGTCAGCTTTTGAGAAAATTTGTGGTTTTTAGGTGCGGCTTATAGCGCGGAAAATACGGTAAATGTTTTTTCTCCTGTGTGTGTTCTCATGTGTTCTGTCAAAATGCTATTTCGAGAAAAGCTTTTGCCACAAACTGAACACTTAAATGTTTTTTCACCTGTGTGTGTTCTCATGTGTTGAGTCAAAGAGCTATTTCGAGAAAAGCTTTTGCCACAAACTGAACACTTAAATGTTGTTTGACCTGTGTGTGTTCTCATGTGTTCAGTCAAATGGCTCTTTTTAGTAAAACTTTCAGCACAAACTGAGCAGCTCAAACATGTTTCACCTCTCTTCTTTGCAGAGCATTCAGAGCGTTTGTTGTCAGTGTGAGTCCTCATATCTCCTTCACAGTCTGTATCGCTGCTCAAAGGTTCTTCAACTTCGTCTTCAGCCTCACTATCTGATAGTGGAGCTAAGAGGTTGTCTACTTGTGGTTTCTCTTCATCTTCTTCAGTCTTCACAGAGACAACAGTCAGTGGAAACTTGGTGTAATCAGCTTCCTCTCGTCCTAGAAGACACTCTCCCTCCTGAGTGATGCAGAGTTCCTCCTCTTCCTTTTTAATGCAGGGTGGTTGTGGAGTCTCCTGCTTCAAAGTGGAGCTCCCCCCTGACTGAGGGGAAACTTCTTCTGGATTACCCATCAGCTGCTGGACGTCTGCAAGACACAAACAACAAAAACACACTTTCTTCTATGTACTGTATGTGTGTGTAGTAGGGTTGTACAGTATACTGCTACTAATAAAGTATTGTGGTACTAATCAATTAAATTGGTACTAAACCACCTTTGAAAAGTACCGTTACCGTTCTTTCATCTGAATGCCGATGTGCGGCGGTGACTACAGAGCATGATGTTGAGTGGGGATGTCCCGATACAACTTTTTCACTTCCGATACGATACAGATATTGTAGCCTTGAGTATTGGCCGATACTGATATCAATACGATACGATATAGGCACGAATCATACATACTGTATATTTATTCCTTATTTTGTTGTGTGAAATGTTAGAAAAGGTTTGATAAAGTGATGTTACTGTTACTGTTGTTGTTAAAACAGAAAACAATAGTCAGCAAGAGTAAGTATAGGAAAAACTGACCCAGTTATTATTAACCAATTGGTTCCATAAATGTTAACCTTCAACATAAGAGAATTACCTCAACAAATCCAATCAAAACAAAATGTTATATTTAAAGTGCAAAATAACCACTAATACCAACATAGTTATACAGTTGAATACAATAAATTAAAAACAAATTATAAGACCCTGAAAAATAACCTAAATAAATCCAATTTAAAAAAAAAAACGTTTTAAAGTGCAAACAATTCAAGTTTACTTCAGTTATTTTTTTCCTGTCAGCATATGTTGGAAACAACTGTGGGCAGACACAAAACAACAAAAACAACACAATATTGTCCACGGTCCAACTGTTTTAAGTTAAGAATTCACAGCTCCAGTTTCACTGACTGACTGTGCCCAAAACAATGTAGTAAAGACTCTTAGTCTTCACTGAAGAATAGTGTAAACACAATAAACATATCACTCTAATAACAAGAGCATAAAACTAATAATAATCAGTCAGTGCTGACTACCCTTACTACTCCTCCTCCTCCTTCTACACTGTCTGCAGTCTGAGCTTAATGTGGAGATTTTTTTTAAAGGGGAACATTATCACCAGACCTTTGCAAACGTCAATATATACCTTGATGTTGCAGAAAAAAGACCATGTATTCTTTAAACCGATTTCCGAACTCTAAATGGGTGAATTAAACGCCTTTCTGTTTATCGGTCTTTTAGCGATGACGTCAGAACATGACGTCACCGAGGTAACACACCCGCCATTTTCATTTTCACGTTACAAACACCGGGTCTCTGCTCTGTTATGTTCCGTTTTTTCAACTATTTTTTGGAACCTTGGAGACATCATGCCTCGTCGGTGTGTTGTCGGAGGGTGTAACAACACTAACAGGGAGGGATTCAAGTTGCACCACTGGCAAGAAATCTTCCGCCAGACCCCCATTGAATGTACCAGAGTGTCTTCACATTTGACCGACGATGCTAAGACAGACATGGCACAGAGATGTATGGATAACCTGCAGATGCATTTGCAACGATTAAGTCAACGAAATCACAAGGGTGAGTTTTGTTGATGTTGTTGACTTATGTGCTAATCAGACATATTTGGTTGCAGCATGACTGCCAGCTAATCGATGTTAACATGCTATTTACGCTAGCTGTATGTATATTTGAAACTAGATACCCACATTTAATGCGAAACAAACACTTACCAATCAACGGATTTAAGTTGCTCCAGTGTCACAAGATGCGAAAGTCCTGATCGTTTGGTCCGCACATTTTACCGGCGATGCTAATAAGGCAGCCATGCTATGGGCCACTTCATTAGGTACACCCACGCTATGGCCGAATAGCGTCAATAGCTAGTCGCTCAATAGCTTCAATTTCTTCTTCAATTTCGTTTTCACTATCTGCCTCCATACTCCGACCATCTGTTTCAATACATGCGTAATCTGTTGAATCGCTTAGGCCGCTGAAATCCGAGTCTGAATCCAAGCTAATGTCGCTATATCTCGCTGTGGTAACCGCTATGTTGTTTGTATTGGCAGCACTGTATGACGTCACAGGGAAATGAACGGTTGAATCGCAAATAGCGAATATGAAGAACTTTAAAGCTTTTTTTAGGGATATTCCGGGAGGTGTAACATTTTGAAAAAAACTTCGAAAAATAAAACAAGCCACTGGGAACTGATTCACGCAGGATTATACCAAGTGTCGTTGCTTGCCTACTGTTTACTACTGCGGTAACTTCTAACAGACATTTCCGCCATTTTGGATCGAGGTTCGTTGTTAACATTGTTCAACAAAGTCGGCTAATTTCTATTTTTAGGGCTTGGAAATCGAATAACTTTCAAATGAGGGAACGCAACACACTCACCTTCATCTTCGCTTTTCAGATTGTTCTCCGTTGGTGGCGCTGATTCTCTTTCACTTTCTCTTTGACATGACGTCACCATCTTAGCATAGCAGTAGTCGTCCATCTTCTATCACGTCTTCAATCTTCACTTCAGCTAACACGCCGTCGCTCCACACTCAAAGTCCGTGTGGTGGGCTTAAGAAAAGGCGAATAGTTGAGGTATTTGATGCTCTTTTTGAATCTATAAGATCGTAAATGTGAAACTTCTCCAGAAAGCCACGCCGCTTAGTCCGCCATCTTGGACTTTCCGCTTTACCGACGTGTTTGCGCATGCGCCAGAAGTGTGCAACTTCCGGTGGACAACTGCACTTTAAAAAATAAAATACTTTTTAAATAACTAGCGGCCCTTTTCATCTTTTCTTACATTTCTGTCTTATAATTGAAGTGCTCCTTATTGCCAAAACATTTTTGATATCAAATTACTTTGGAGATAGAAATTCAACAAAAATGGACAATGTTGTATTCTGTCTTTTAGTGGGTTCAAGCAAACGGCAAGTTGTTTGACAAAGTAAGTCTTGTGAAAGTGTGAAAGTCACACTACCCCAGTATACATTTTCAACATTTTAGCGTTTCACCCTTTTGACGTTTTTCTCCTCTTGACTTTTATCAGTAATATCCTCATTGAAAGATGACTTGCAGAGGTGGGTAGTAACGCGCTACATTTACTCCGTTACATCTACTTCAGTAACTTTTGGGATAAATTGTACTTCTAAGAGTAGTTTTAATGCAACATACTTTTACTTTTACTTGAGTATATTTATAGAGAAGAAATGCTACTTTTACTCCGCTCCATTTATCTACATTCAGCTCGCTACAAAACAAATGAAAATTAACGCTTCAAAGTAAGTGAATAACAATTGAACATAAACATGGTACATTTTGCTTAACAATAATGTTTTATACATTAAACATTTCAGTAGACACTGTGTTATGAGAGGAAGTAAAAAATAAAATAAAGAACACTTTTGCCAAAAATGTCTGACAAAAATCAAAAATATCGAATAATGCCATCCATCCATCCATCATCTTCCGCTTATCCGAGGTCGGGTCGCGGGGGCAACAGCCTAAGCAGGGAAACCCAGACTTCCCTCTCCCCAGCCACTTCGTCTAGCTCTTCCCGGGGGATCCCGAGGCGTTCCCAGGCCAGCCGGGAGACATAGTCTTCCCAACGGGTCCTGGGTCTTCCCCGTGGCCTCCTACCGGTTGGACGTGCCCTAAACACCTCCCTAGGGAGGCGTTCGGGTGGCATCCTGACCAGAACCCCGAACCACCTCATCTGGCTCCTCTCCATGTGAAGGAGCAGCGGCTTTACGTTGAGTTCCTCCCGGATGGCAGAGCTTCTCACCCTATCTCTAAGGGAGAGACCCGCCACACGGCGGAGGAAACTCATTTGGGCCGCTTGTACCCGTGATCTTATCCTTTCGGTCATGACCCAAAGCTCATGACCATAGGTGAGGATGGGAACGTAGATCGACCGGTAAATTGAGAGCTTTGCCTTCCGGCTCAGCTCCTTCTTCACCACAACGGATCGGTACAACGTCCGCATTACTGAAGACGCCGCACCGATCCACCTGTCCATCTCACCATCCACTCTTCCCCCACTCGTGAACAAGACTCCTAGGTACTTGAACTCCTCCACTTGGGGCAGGGTCTCCTCCCCAACCCGGAGATGGCATTCCACCATCCCTGGGAATAATGCCGAAAAATGGAAATACAACTAAGACTGCATTACAGTTTAGAATCTGTACACAATATGGTGTAAAACAATATTTACTTTAAACACTAATTTCAACAATTTGCCTGAAAGCTCACCAAATTGAGGATGGACCAGGTGGGCTCGGCTGATGGCAAAACAGAGTCGATTATTCCAGTTGTGTACTTTGTACGGATAGCGAGCTTTCTTTCTGTGGAGCTCATGTTCCAAAAGGAAAGGACAATTAATTATTATTAATAATGATTAATCAATCAATCAATCAATGTTTATTTATATAGCCCCAAATCACAAATGTCTCAAAGGACTGCACAAATCATTACGACTACAACATCCTCGGAAGAACCCACAAAAGGGCAAGGAAAAACTCACACCCAGTGGGCAGGGAGAATTCACATCCAGTGGGACGCCAGTGACAATGCTGACTATGAGAAACCTTGGAGAGGACCTCAGATGTGGGCAACCCCCCCCCTCTAGGGGACCGAAAGCAATGGATGTCGAGCGGGTCTAACATGATACTGTGAAAGTTCAATCCATAGTGGCTCCAACACAGCCGCGAGAGTTCAGTTCAAAGCGGATCCAAGACAGCAGCGAGAGTCCCGTCCACAGGAAACCATCTCAGCGTAGAGATGTCCCCAACCGATACAGGCGAGCGGTCCATCCTGGGTCCCGACGAGCGGTCCATCCTGGGTCTCGACTCTGGACAGCCAGTACTTCATCCATGGTCATCGGACCGGACCCCCTCCACCAGGGAGGGGGGGACATAGGAGAAAGAAAAGAAGCGGCAGATCAACTGGTCTAAAAAGGACGTCTATTTAAAGGCTAGAGTATACAGATGAGTTTTAAGGTGAGACTTAAATGCTTCTACTGAGGTAGCATCTCGAACTGTTACCGGGAGGGCATTCCAGAGTACTGGAGCCCGAACGGAAAACGCTCTAATTATCAAAGAGGGACGGCACAGATGCGTTCCTAAGGAACTTAGGAAGAAAGAACTTCATCAAAAGGTGCGATGATTCGTACCTGGAGTTTAATGGCGATAAAATGAAGGAGATGTACATTGACTTTGGTCGGGATCCACCTGCCAAAGCACACATTCTCATTAGCTCGATTGGTAGAGTGGCAATGCCAGCAACTTGAGGGTTGCAGGTTCGATTCCCGCTTCTGCCAACCTAGTCACTGCCGTTGTCAATCAATCAATCAATCAATCAATGTTTATTTATATAGCCCCAAATCACAAATGTCTCAAAGGACTGCACAAATCATTACGACTACAACATCCTCGGAAGAACCCACAAAAGGGCAAGGAAAACTCACACCCAGTGGGCAGGGAGAATTCACATCCAGTGGGACGCCAGTGACAATGCTGACTATGAGAAACCTTGGAGAGGACCTCAGATGCTGGCAACCCCCCCTCTCTAGGGGACCGAAAGCAATGGATGTCGAGCGGGTCTAACATGATACTGTGAAAGTTCAATCCATAGTGGCTCCAACACAGCCGCGAGAGTTCAGTTCAAAGCGGATCCAAGACAGCAGCGAGAGTCCCGTCCACAGGAAACCATCTCAAGCGGATCAGCAGCGTAGAGATGTCCCCAACCGATACAGGCGAGCGGTCCATCCTGGGTCCCGACGAGCGGTCCATCCTGGGTCTCGACTCTGGACAGCCAGTACTTCATCCATGGTCATCGGACCGGACCCCCTCCACAAGGGAGGGGGGGACATAGGAGAAAGAAAAGAAGCGGCAGATCAACTGGTCTAAAAAAGAGGTCTATTTAAAGGCTAGAGTATACAGATGAGTTTTAAGGTGAGACTTAAATGCTTCTACTGAGGTAGCATCTCGAACTCTTACCGGGAGGGCATTCCAGAGTACTGGAGCCCGAACGGAAAACGCTCTAATTATCAAAGAGGGACGGCACAGATGCGTTCCTAAGGAACTTAGGAAGAAAGAACTTCATCAAAAGGTGCGATGATTCGTACCTGGAGTTTAATGGCGATAAAATGAAGGAGATGTACACTGACTTTGGTCGGGATCCCCCTGCCAAAGCACACATTCTCATTAGCTCGATTGGTAGAGTGGCAATGCCAGCAACTTGAGGGTTGCAGGTTCGATTCCCGCTTCTGCCAACCTAGTCACTGCCGTTGTCAATCAATCAATGTTTATTTATATAGCCCCAAATCACAAATGTCTCAAAGGACTGCACAAATCATTACGACTACGACATCCTCGGAAGAACCCACAAAAGGGCAAGGAAAACTCACACCCAGTGGGCAGGGAGAATTCACATCCAGTGGGACGCCAGTGACAATGCTGACTATGAGAAACCTTGGAGAGGACCTCAGATGCTGGCAACCCCCCCTCTCTAGGGGACCGAAAGCAATGGATGTCGAGCGGGTCTAACATGATACTGTGAAAGTTCAATCCATAGTGGTTCCAACACAGCCGCGAGAGTTCAGTTCAAAGCGGATCCAAGACAGCAGCGAGAGTCCCGTCCACAGGAAACCATCTCAAGCGGATCAGCAGCGTAGAGATGTCCCCAACCGATACACAGGCGAGCGGTCCATCCTGGGTCCCGACGAGCGGTCCATCCTGGGTCTCGACTCTGGACAGCCAGTACTTCATCCATGGTCATCGGACCGGACCCCCTCCACCAGGGAGGGGGGGGGGACATAGGAGAAAAAGAAAAGAAGCGGCAGATCAACTGGTCTAAAAAGGGAGTCTATTTAAAGGCTAGAATATACAGATGAGTTTTAAGGTGAGACTTAAATGCTTCTACTGAGGTAGCATCTCGAACTGTTACCGGGAGGGCATTCCAGAGTACTGGAGCCCGAACGGAAAACGCTCTATAGCCCGCAGACTTTTTTTGGGCTCTAGGAATCACTAATAAGCCGGAGTCCTTTGAACGCAGATTTCTTGCCGGGACATATGGTACAATACAATCGGCAAGATAGTTGTGTCCTTGGGCAAGACACTTTACCCACCTGCTCCCAGTGCCACCCACACTGGTTTGAATGTCACTTAGATATTAGGTTTCACTATGTAAAGCGCTTGGAGTCACTAGAGAAAAAGCGCTATATAAATATAATTCACATTAATGACTCTGCTGTTGAGATAGTCCGTGAATACAAGTATTTAGGCACAATTTTATACAATAAATTGACTTTTGATGCCAACATTGACCGTATTTGCAAGAAGGCCAATCAGGAGCTGTTTTTCGAGAGGAAACTGAGGTTCTTTCAGGTTGATAGGACACTATAGAGGATGTTCTATTCCTCTTGTATCGAGTCTATTTTGACATATTCTATCACTTCCTGGTTTGGTAACCTCAGTGTGGCCAATAAAAACTTACTTGGTGGTATAATCAAGATGTGCCAAAAGACCATAGGCACTGTCTTGAAACCCTTGAACCAGATCTATCAGGTCAGAGTCATCCAGAAGGCAAAAGGCAGTTCTGGCCAACCCTCTGCACCCTCTCTTCTTAGAGTTTAGACCTCAGGATGTAAGTACGCCCCGAGTAAAAACCCTGTTTCCATATGAGTTGGGAAATTGTGTTGGATGTAAATATAAACAGAATACAATGATTTGCAAATCATTTTCAACCCATATTCAGTTGAATAAGCTTCAAAAACAACATATTTGATCTTCAAACTGATAATTTTTTAAAATGTTTATGCAAATAATCATTAACTTTAGAATTTGACGCCAGCAACACGTGACGAAGAAGTTGGGAAAAGTGGCAACAAATACGGATAAAGTTGAGGAATGCTCATCAAACACTTATTTGGAACATCCCACAGGTGTGCAGGCTAATTGGAAACAGGTGGGTGCCATGATTGGGTATAAAAGCAGCTTCCAAGAAATGCTAAGTATTTCACAAACAAGGATGGAGTGAGGGTCACCAATTTGTAAGCAAATTGTCGAACAGTTTTAGAACAACATTTCTCAACGAGCTATTGCAAGGAATTTAGGGATTTTACCATTTACAACCCCTAAAATCATCAAAATGATCAGAGAATCTGCAGAAATCACTGCACGTAAGCGATGATATTACGGACTTTTGACCCCCTCAGGCAGTACTGCATCAAAAAAAGACTTCAGTGTGTAAAGGATATCACCATATGGGCTCAGGAACACTTCGTAAAACCACTGTCAGTAGCTACAGTTGCTCGCTGCATCTGTAAGTGCAAGTTAAAACTCTACTATGCAAAGCCAAACCCATTTATCAACAACACCCTGAAATGCCGGATGGGGTGAGGGTCATAAACCTTTTGAACTGATGCACTCTGGCAGGAGATACAGGACAATAAAATGCCGGACAAACCGGTTTAAAAACACTTTTTACCCGAGAGCAATGATGTCGCTGAACACAAGATGACAATAATGAGTGTGCATGTGAGCTGTATGCTTGGTGTTTTTATGTATTTTTATCTATTTATTTATGTTTTTATGTATGATTTTGCACTAAATTAGTTTGCATACAATTTGGTTGTAAAATGTACAATGACAATAAAGATATATTCTATTCTATTGTAGGGTCACCAATTTGTAAGCAAATTGTCGAACAGTTTTGGAACAACATTTCTCAACGAGCTATTGCAAGGAATTTAGGGATTTTACCATTTACAATCCCTAAAATCATCAAAATGATCAGAGAATCTGCAAAAATCACTGCACGTAAGAGATGATATTACGGACTTTTGACCCCCTCAGGCAGTACTGCATCAAAAAAAGACATCAGTGTGTAAAGGATATCACCATATGGGCTCAGGAACACTTCATAAAACCACTGTCAGTAACTACAGTTGCTCGCTACATCTGTAAGTGCAAGTTAAAACTCTACTATGCAAAGCCAAACCTATTTATCAACAACACCCTGAAACGCCGCCGGCTTGGCTGGGCCTGAGCTCATCTAAGATGGGCTGATGCAAAGTGGAAAGGTGTTCTGTGGTCTGACGACTCCACATTTTAAATTATATTTGGAAACAGAGGATGTGATGTCCTCCAGAACAAAGAGGAAAATAACCATTTGGATTGTTATAGGCGCAAAGTTGAAAAGCCAGCATGTGTGATGGTATGGGGGTGTATTAGTGCCCGAGGCATGGGTAACTTAAACATCTGTGAAGGCACCATTAATGCTGAAAGGTCCATACAGGTTTTGGAGCAACATATGTTGTCATCCAAGCAACATTATCATGGACGCCCCTGCTTATTTCAGCAAGACAATGCCAAGCTACGTGTTACAACAGCGTGGCTTCGTAGTAAAAGAGTGTGAGTACTTTCCTGGCCGGCCTGCAGTCCAGACCTGTCTCCCATGGAAAATGTGTGGCGCATTATGAAGCATAAAATACGACAGCGGAGACCCCGGACTGTTGAACGACTGACGCTCTACATAAAACAAGAATGGGAAAAAATTCCACTTTCAAAGCTTCAACAATTAGTTTCCTCAGTTCCCAAACGTTTATTGAGTGTTGTTAAAAGAAAAGGTGATGTAACACAGTGGTGAACATGCCCTTTCCCAACTACTTTGGCACGTGTTGCAGCCATGCAATTCTAAGTTAATTATTATTGGCAAAAAAAAATAAAGTTTATGAGTTTGAACATCAAATATGTTGTCTTTGTAGTGCATTCAACTGAATATGGGTTGAAAAGGATTTGCAAATCATTGTATTCCGTTTATATTTACATCTAACACAATTTCCCAACTCATATGGAAACAGGCAGGACGATTCTTTCTTTTCTTTAGGGACGGCGTGACGCAGTGGGAGAGTGGCCGTGCGCAACCCGAGGGTCCCTGGTTCAATCCCCATCTAGTACCAACCTCGTCACGTCCGTTGTGTCTTTGAGCAAGACACTTCACCCTTGCTCCTGATGGGTGCTGGTTGGCGCCTTGCATGGCAGCTCCCTCCATCAGTGTGTGAATGTGTGTGTGAATGGGTAAATGTGGAAGTAGTGTCAAAGCGCTTTGAGTAACTTGTAGGTAGAAAAGCGATATACAAGTACAACCCATTTATCATTTATCATTTATAGCATGTTGTGATATCAAGCGGTGCTACTGAGAGCTGGACCAGTGAGTTGTGAATAAACAGAGTTCACTTTATAAAGTATTACCCTCCGTCTGGTCTTTCAACAATCATCATTCATTTATGGTAACGCCATTTATTCTTAATAATAATCACATGCGTTAACATTGACGGCCTGGGTTGAAACCCATACTTTTTTTTGTAAACTCATCTAATTGCTGACTTGTAAATTGTGGCCCATTATCAGGTTTAGTCCCTCCGAGGTCTTAATCAAGGCTCAAGTCCTTCGTTTTTCTCACAGACGTTTATATCAGCCACCTCTTCTTCACGTTACCAACCATGCCAAATATAATGCTGTCAGAAGTAATAAAATAAGTTTGGAGAAAGCGGAAGAGCGATTGATGTGTCTCTGAGAACTGAACACATTTTTATAACTTATAACAAAATGTGTTTATACAGTAACCTGCTCACATGAGTCAGATTACAGCAGGGCTGTCAAACTCATTTTAGCTCAGGGGCCGCATGGAGGAAAATCTATTTCCACGTGGGCGGGACGGGTAAAATCATGGCATGATCACTTAAAAATACGACTACGACAACGTCAGATTGTTTTCTTTATTATACTTCGACCCAAAATAGAAAAAGCACAATCTGAAAATGTACACATCACAAAAAAATCCTGTTGACAAAACACTTCAAGTTAGTTAAACATTTTGAGGGGGAAAAAAAAGGTACATTTTCAAAAACACCTTGAAGAAAACAAACTTAGACCTAATGTCAGTGTTTCTACAACTGGATTGAACAAAAAACAAAATAAAGCATGAATAAAAACTATTCTATGTATCAACTAACTCATTTAATCCTGTGCTAACTCAACAAACCATACACACTGAGGTAGAAACTATTCAAGAGTGTTGAGTTACTTCCTGTCTTCGAGACATAATAACAATAAAAGCTGTGCAATGTGTGAACAATTTCGACAAAGCACAAATAAAAAGTTGAAAGACTGACAGTATTGCAGTAAATCACACACTGTTCACTTTCTTTACATTTGCACAGAAGACAATCATTTTCACAGAACTATATCAGTGTGCAGTGTCTCATGCTGCATTTGAAGTGGGGTTACTGATTGATTATTTTACTCCTCTTTTACGTTGGGTGGAGGGGGAGGAGTCACAGCCCCGCTTTACCGTGTACCCCCTGCTTGGTATACTTCCTATGCCATTTGCTTGCCTAACAGAATTGCTATTGCGACATCCAGTGGACACAATTAGAACAGCAGTTCCTTTCATTAAAAATACAGCTGAATTTTACACTTCGCAAACTCATCTCGCAGGCCGGATTGAACCTGTTGTGCCCGAATGTCGAGGGAGGTGGGGGTTGGGTTGTGGGGGTTGGGGGTTAATTGTTCATATGTCTCTGATTTGCACATCAATCAGTCTGAGGAGTAAAAGTTGGCAGTTTATCATGCAAACAGTTACCCAGCATCCTAACGTCAGTTTTGATACATCTCAACTTTGCAGTGAAAAAGGGTGTAGTGCAGGTTTTTCACCTTGTGCACAAACTTAATACATGAGGCCCCAGGTGCCTGGACTGAAGAAGGAGTAACCAAGCACTTGAAGCATCATCTATCTTACTGTTCAGGAAGGTTTCAGATACAGAGAAGACATGGGGTCATGAGTAGTTAAGATTATGCTTCAAATAATCCAAGTTTGTATGAATACCTCAGATATTTGTGAAAGAAGCAGTGAGGAGGTCCTGGGTAGGGTGGATGTCGCCACATATGAGCAACATACCACAAACCAAATAGCTTATTGCTTATTTTCCCTTGTGTGTTCTTGTGTGTCTGCTTTATGTGTGAACCTTTTACAGCACACTGAACAACTAAATGGTTTTTCACCTGTGTGTGTTCGCATGTGTCCAGTCAAAGAGCCACTTTGAGAAAAAGCTTTTGTCACAAACTGAGCACTTAAATGTTTTGTCTCCAGTGTATTGTCATGTGACGAGACAAATGGCTTTTTCGAGAAAAGCTTTTGCCACAAACTGAACACTTAAATGGTTTTTCTCCTGTGTGTGTTCTCATGTGACGAGTCATTAAGCTATTTCGAGAAAAGTTTTTGCCACAAACTGAACACTTTGTTATTTTTTCTCTTGTGTGTGTTCTCATGTGTTTTACTGCGTCTGCTTTATGTGTGAACCTTTTAAAGCACACTGAACAACTAAATGGTTTTTTACCTGTGTGTGTTATCATGTGTCCAGTCAAAGAGCCACTTTGAGAAAAGCTTTTGCCGCAAACTGAACAATTAAACGGTTTATCTCCTGTGTGTGTTCTCAGGTGTTTAGTCAACAGGCTATTTCGAGAAAAGCTTTTGTCACAAACTGAACACTTAAATGTTTTTTCTCCAGTGTGTGTTCTCATGTGACGAGTCAAATGGCTATTTCGAGAAAAGCTTTTTCCACAAACTGAACACTTAAATGTTTTTTCTCCTGTGTGTGTGCTCATGTGACGAGTCATAAAGCTAATTCGAGAAAAGCTTTTGCCACAAACTGAACACTTGGATATTTTTTCTCCTGTGTGTGTTGTCATGTGTTCAGTCAAAGAGCTATTTTGAGAAAAGCGTTTGCCACAAACTGAACAGTCAAATGGTTTTTCTCCTGTGTGCGTTCTTATGTGTTTAGTCAAATGGCTATTTTGAGAAAAGCTTTTGCCACAAACTGAGCAGTTAAAAGGTTTTTCACCTGTGTGTGTTCTCATGTGTTGAGTCATATAGCTATTTTGAGAAAAGCTTTTGCCACAAACTGAACACTTATATGATCTTTCTCCTGTGTGTGTTCTCATGTGTTGAGTCAAACTGCCATTTTGAGAAAAGCTTTTGCCACAAACTGAGCAGTTAAATGGTTTTTCACCTGTGTGTGTTCTCATGTGTCGAGTCAAAATGCCATTTTGAGAAAAGCTTTTGCCACAAACTGAACAATTAAATGGTTTTTCCCCTTTGTGTGTTCTCATGTGTTGAGTCAAATTGCCATTTTGAGAAAAGCCTTTGCCACAAACTGAACACTTAAATGTTTTTTCTCCTGTGTGTGTTCTCATGTGTTGAGTCAAAGATTTATTTCGAGAAAAGCTTTTGCCACAAACTGAACACTTAAATGTTTTTTCTCCTGTGTGTGTTCTCATGTGTTGAGTCAAATGGCTTTTTTGAGTAAAACTTTCAGCACAAACTGAGCAGCTCAAACATGTTTCACCTCTCTTCTTTGAAGAGCATTCAGAGTGTTTGTTGTCAGTGTGAGTCCTCATATCACCTTCACAGTCTGTATCGCTGCTCAAAGGTTCTTCAACCTCGTCTTCAGCCTCACTATCTGATAGTGGAGCTAAGAGGTTGTCTACTTGTGGTTTCTCTTCATCATCTTCAGTCTTCACAGAGACAATAGTCTGTGGAAACTTGGTGTAATCAGCTTCCTCTCGTCCTAGAAGACACTCTCCCTCCTGAGTGATGAAGAGTTCCTCCTCTTCCTTTTTAATGCAGGGTGGTTGTGGAGTCTCCTGCTTCAAAGTGGAGCTCCCCCCTGACTGAGGGGAAACTTCTTCTGGATTACCCATCAGCTGCTGGATGTCTGCAAGACAAAAAAAACAACAACACTTTTTTCTCTGTACTGTATGTGTGTGTAGTAGGGTTGTACAGTATACTGCTACTAATAAAGTATTGTGGTACTAATCAATAGAAATAAGAACTATAGCACCTTTGAAAAGTACGGGTACCGTTCTTTCATCTGAATACCGCTGTGCGGCGGTGACTACATGATGTTGAGTGTGTCAAAACGCACACACAAAGTGCATACAAGCAATAACATCGTGGAGAGGAAGAAAGGCAACAAAGGACAATTCTACTGGTTAATAAAGAGGGTGTGTGAAGTGCAATATGGAGGTATTTGGGCTTCTAAACTAACAATAAAGGTGACACTTTAAACAGGGAGCCGCCGCTCTGCAAGGGTTGCTTTACACCTTTCCTGTTTGTGGGCTCCCAGACCGTGGTCGAGGAGCGCAGGGGAGACCTTCCCTCCAGGGCCCATGTTTTGTCGGGGGTAACACTGGGTCCATAAAGCTCCGCTCTTTGGTCGGAAGGACGAGGCCGTCGCTTAGTTACAACTTGCTCACTAGTGCTGCAACAACTAATTGATTGAAATCGATTATAAAATTAGCTGGCGATTAATTTAGCCATGGATTCGTTGGATCGATGCTATACAGTGCAATACTTTTTCATAACATGGTCACTACTGCCTAGTTTCTCTTGTCATATTCTTATTTTACTGTTATATTTTTATTCCCATTGTTGCTTGTTATTCTTATTGTAATATTTTTCTATTTTGTTTCCATTTAATCCCCCATTATTTACTTTTTAAATTGATGTCAACTCTGTAAGCTGCTGCTGGAATTTTTATTTTCCTGAAGGAACTCTCCTGAAGGAATCAATAAAGTTTGTTCGTTCGTTCTATTTATCTATCCATGCGCAGCGGCTACATCTCATGAGGTGGCAGTAAGCCAGCCAATGATGTGTCATGTGCAGCTCACGTGACCACGCCAAATCCTTTAAAGATAAAGTAGCAATGATAGTTTCACACACACACACACACACACACACACACACACACACACACACACACACACACACACACACACACACACACACACACACACACACACACACACACACACACACACACTGTTGCATTAATTGTAAATAAGTTATCTAATTTTATTCAAATATGATTGTTTTGTGCATTGAGTAGACAAGTAGAAAGGAAACTTGGAGTTAGATTGAACTTAAGTTGACCTACCCACTTAAACGAGGAATTTGCAGATGGGCCAGAGCAATGCAGAAAGTTGCTAATCCTTTTATTGCTATGTATTTGCCTGTGTTTAGTTCTCAGCACAGGGGTTAGGTATCCAGCACAGCTTTAAATCCCCCTCCCTGAGTGCAGCTGTGTGTGTGTGTGTGTGTACTGCAGGGCTCCCCTGAATTAATTAAAAAGGCGAGGAGACTGGAGAAAGTTTCAGAGTAAATTAGGAGGCTGTAACTGACAACTTGCTCCAGTTTCTCTCCTCGTACGGGAAAAGCAATCACTGGTTTGTCTTCTATTTTCTTTTTTGGTGTCTTCATAATGTCTCATGCTATTTGACACTGACGTTAACTTGGTCCTTCGAGCCGGATACCAATATACCTAAGGATTCCAGCGGACGTCAGCGGAGATCCAGGAAGACCGTGGCCACGGCAGGACCTCTCTAGGAGGATTCCTAAGTAACCCTTTTCAAAGGCCGGTTGTCAGCTCGTCCATTGGAGTCCGACGGTTGACGGTATTCCGAAGAAGAGGTGAAGACAGCCAGTGGGTAAGATAATTTTTTTCTAAAAAAACGGTGTAACGATGCATGGAAAAGCGTGTGACCAAGGGTTGCGACGCATAGCATAGCCCTCCAAAATTGTTTCTCTTGTTTTGAGGAAATAACATTAGAGGAATTGTTACAACGTGTAAATGGAATAAAACAAACAACATGTTTACTTGACCCTCTTCCTGGGAAACTGATCAAGGAGCTCTTTGTATTATTAGGTCCATCAGTGCTAAATATTATAAACTTATCACTCTCCTCGGGCACTGTTCCCCTAGCATTCAAAAAAGCGGTTATTTATCCTCTTCTTAAACGACCTAACCTCGATCCTGACCTCATGGTAAACTACCGACCGGTGTCTCACCTTCCTTTTATTTAAAAAATCCTCGAAAAAATTGTTGCGGAGCAGTTAAATGAACACTTAGCGTCTAACAATCTATGTGAAACCTTTCAATCCGGTTTCAGGGCAAATCACTCCACGGAAACAGCCCTCGCAAAAATGACTAATGATCTATTGCTAACGATGGACGTCATCTATGTTGCTGCTCCTCGATCTTAGCGCTGCTCTTGATACCGTCGATCATAATATTTTATTAGAACGTATCAAAACACGAATTGGTATGTCAGACTTAGCCCTGTCTTGGTTTAACTCTTATCTTACTGACAGGATGCAGTGTGTCTCCCATAACAATGTGACCTCGGACTATGTTAAGGTAACGTGTGGAGTTCCCCAGGGTTCGGTCCTTGGCCCTGCACTCTTCAGCATCTACATGCTGCCGCTAGGTGACATCATACGCAAATACGGTGTTAGCTTTCACTGCTATGCTGATGACACCCAACTCTACATGCCCCTAAAGCTGACCAACACGCCGGATTGTAGTCAGAAATTAAACAATGGATGTCCGCTAACTTTTTGCAACTCAACGCCAAAAAAACGGAAATGCTGATTATCGGTCCTGCTAGACACCGACCTCTATTTAATAATACAACTCTATCATTTGACAACCAAACAATTAAACAAGGCGACACAGTAAAAAATCTGGGTATTATCTTCGTCCCAACTCTCTCCTTTGAGTCACACATTAAAAGCGTTACTAAAACGGCCTTCTTTCATCTCCGTAATATCGCTAAAATTCGCTCCATTCTGTCCACTAAAGACGCTGAGATCATTATCCATGCGTTTGTTACGTCTCGCCTCGACTACTGTAACGTATTATTTTCGGGTCTCCCCATGTCTAGCATACTGTATATACCTTTATATACATATATACATACATATATACCTATACTGGCTCACCTGCACTGGCTTCCTGTGCACTTAAGATGTGACTTTAAGGTTTTACTACTTACGTTTAAAATACTACACGGTCTAGCTCCATCCAATCTTGCCGATTGTATTGTACCATATGTCCCGGCAAGAAATCTGCGTTCAAAGGACTCTGGCTTATTAGTTATTCCCAAAGCCCAAAAAAAGTCTGCGGGCTATAGAGCGTTTTCGATTCGGGCTCCAGTACTCTGGAATGCCCTCCCGGTAACAGTTCGAGATGCCACCTCAGTAGAAGCATTTAAGTCTCACCTTAAAACTCATTTGTATACTCTAGCCTTTAAATAGACTCCCTTTTTAGACCAATTGATCTGCCGTTTCTTTTCTTTTTCTCCTATGTCCCACTCTCCCTTGTGGAGGGGGTCCGGTCCAATCCGGTGTCCATGTACTGCTTGCCTGTGTATCGGCTGGGGACATGTCTGCGCTGCTGATCCGCCTCCGCTTGGGATGGTTTCCTGCCGGCTCCGCTGTGAACGGGACTCTCGCTGCTGTGTTGGATCCACTATGAACTGGACTCTCGCGACTGTGTTGAATCCATTATGGATTGAACTTTCACAGCATCATGTTAGACCCGCTCGACATCCATTGCTTTCCTCCTCTCCAAGGTTCTCATAGTCATCATTGTCACGGCGTCCCACTGGGTGTGAGTTTTCCTTGCCCTTATGTGGGCCTACCGAGGATGTGGTAGTGGTTCCTGTTGTGGTTTGTGCAGCCCTTTGAGACACTAGTGATTTAGGGCTATATAAGTAAACATTGATTGATTGATTGAAGGATACAAAGTAAGCAAAATAAAAGTCAGAGGGGACTGGACACCCAACAATGGCCGTAATCAACCCTTGCCTTATAACAGCTTAGAATTACACCATCAAGTAGAAGGGTTGATTAACCGAGCACGCAACAGATACAGAATGAGAGCAAATTATACATAAATAGGAAGAACTAAGCGAAAAGTTGATGAAACTTTGAATGAATATCGAGTACGTGTGACTAAAGTGTTTGAAGCACACAGTGGATTGGTGGAAGATAATTCACCTCAAGGAGCTTATCAGCAACAATTCAAAAATGCCATCCACGCTGGGTCTAAACCAGCTATACATGCATGGGTAACCAAACATTACATAGAAATGGCAACAGGCACATTAGAAGAATTTATAAACCATGCACTTCATGCGGAAAAAGTAGTGAAAGAGAAACAAAAACATGTATAAGCAACAAAAGACACTTTCCTGTTAGATCAGGACAGTAACACGTCTTATCAAAACACAGGAAGAAGTGGGGGAGGTCAGGAAAGACGAGGTCAGTTCAATAGGAGGCTTTAGAGGCCGGGGGAAGACAATTTGCATATCAAACAGGGTGCTGGAGTTGTGGGGAAGACGCTCACATTGCACGTGACTGCCCAAAAAGACAAAAACAAGCATAACTAAATCAGATTCTCACATGACAGAGTTGGAACTTGACTGCCAAAAAGAAATAGAAGTCAGTTTAAACATACAGGAAATATTTGCATTAGACACAAAAAGCCCACAGATCGAACTAATGGTAAACGAAAAGCAAATGACTTTCTTGTGTGAATCCGGAGCATGCAAGACAGTTTGTAAAGAATTAATACCAGGTTCACATTTGTCAAGACACACGGTGGGAGTTAAAGTTGCAAATGGACAAGTAACTCTAGTCAGTGAATCTGAGCTAGTTTGGATAAGAGACCCTGAGGGAGAGACATGCAAATTGACGATTTTATGATACCCAAATTGTCCAATGAACTTATTGGGTAGAGGTGGATTGACCAAATTGAAATTGGCACTGATAACAGACCCTAGTGGAAAGCTAGAGGTAAAAAGACAATTCCAATTATCAGAAAGTAATGCAATAGTTTTCCAAGGTGCAGGACAACCATTTTATTACTATACCTTGGCAGTGCCTGATAAACAGCCAATGAAAGCCACACTCTTATGATATTGTCAGCAGTCAGCGCCACAGTTACATATCTGTACTCGGATACTGAAAGTGTGCAGGCAGCAGCAGTAACAATACCAGAGGAAATTAATCAAAAATTTAACATAATGTGGTATCCGTTACACATATTATTTTGAAACAAACATATAGAACAAGATTGTTTGTACAAGATATGCAACAAATAAACCCAGAGAATGAAATCAAATCTTGGAAAAAACAAGGGGGCAAAAATAGAAAATGTTGCGTGCTCGGTTAAAAGGGAACATTATCAGCAGACCTATGTAAGCGTCAATATATACCTTGATGGTGCAGAAAAAAGACCATCTATTTTTTTAACCGATTTCCAAACTCTAAATGGGTGAATTTTGGCAAATTAAACGCCTTTCTGTTAATCGTGCTGGAGGCGATGACGTCAGAATGTGACTTCGCAAAGGTAACACACCCACCATTTTCATTTTCAACACATTACAAACACCGGGTCTCAGCTCTGTTATTTTCCGTTTTTTTGACTATTTTTTGGAACCTTGGAGACATCATGCCTCGACGGTGTGTTGTCGGAGGGTGTAACAACACTAACAGGGAGGGATTCAAGTTGCACCACTGGCCCCAAGATGCCAAAGTGTCTGCCGCCAGACCCCCATTGAATGTGCCAGAGTGTCTCCACATTTGACCGGCGATGCTAAGGCAGACATGGCACAGAGATGTATGGATAACCTGCAGATGCATTTGCAACTATATTACGTTTCCTTCCACCCACATTTAATGCAAAAAAAACCCACTTACCAATCGACAGATTTAAGTTGCTCCAGTGTCAAAAGATGCGAAAGTCCCGATCGTTTGGTCCGCACATTTTACCGGCGATGCTAACGCAGCTATTCGGCCATGCTATGGCTATGAATAGCGTCAATAGCTATTCACTCAATGGCTTCAGTTTCTTCTTCAATATTTTCATACTCCAACCATCTGTTTCAATACATGCGTAATCTGTTGAATCGCTTAAATCGCTGAAATCCGAGTTTGAATCCGAGCTAATGTCACTATATCTTGCTGTGGTATTCCCATTGTTTGTTTACATTGACAGCACTGTGTGACGTCACAGGGAAATGGCCAGTGTCTTCGCAGAGAGCCGAAAATAAGGCACTTTAAAGCTTTATTTAGGGATATTCCGAGACCGGTAAAATTTTGAAAAAAACTTCAAAAAATACAACAAGCCACTGGGAACTGATTTTTATTGTTTTTAACCCTTTTGAAATTGTGATAATGTTCCCCTTTAAATGACCAGAGGGAAAACCTATCCTAAAAAAAAAATAAATAAATAAATAAATAAATAAAAACCTATACAAATGGGTAGCAATATTGAGACATGGGCTGTCCCATGTCTCAAAAGGGGGGGTGGTTTGGACAGGTTAACCAAAGTTACACAACGTATGGTTACAAATCTTAAGTGAAGTGAAGTGAATTATATTTATATAGCGCTTTTTCTCAAGTGACTCAAAGCGCTTTACATAGTGACACCCAATATCTAAGTTACATTTAAACCAGTGTGGGTGGCACTGGGAGCAGGTGGGTAAAGTGTCTTGCCCAAGGACACAACGGCAGTAACTACGATGGCACAAGCGGGAATCGAACCTGCAACCCTCAAGTTGCTGACACGGCCACTCTGCCAACTGAGCTATGCTTATTAAAAAAAAATTTGTCGTGTATGTTTGACATGTGCCAAACACAATCCATAGGGTCACTTACGACCGAGACGAGGGAAATTTCCCGAACCGCAATATCCGTTTCAAGTAATACATATGGATTATATTCAATTAAACCAAAGTGAAAGAAAGAAATATTGCCTGGTCATAATAGATGCATTTTCAAAATTGATTGAATCAACTCCAACTAAAAACCAGATGCTTTAAAGGGGAACATTATCAGCAGACCTATGCAAGCATCAATATATACCTTGATGGTGCAGAAAAAAGACCATGTATTTTTTTAACCGATTTCCGAACTCTAAATGGTTGAATTTTGGCAAATTAAACGCCTTTCTGTTTATTGGTCTTTCAGCGATGACATCAGAACGTGACGTCACCGAGGTAACACAGCCGCCATATTCATTTTCACATTACAAACACCGGGTCTCAGCTCTGTTATTTTCCATTTTTTCGACTATTTTTTGGAACCTTGGAGACATCATGCCTCGTCGGTGTGTTGTCGGAGGGTGTAACAACACTAACAGGGAGGGATTCAAGTTGCACCACTGGCAAGAAATCTCCCGCCAGACCCCCATTGAATGTGCCAGAGTGTCTCCACATTTGACCGGCGATGCTAAGACAGACATGGCACAGAGATGTATGGATAACCTGCAGATGCATTTGCAACGATAGTCAACGAAATCACAAAGGTGAGTTTTGTTGATGTTGTTGACTTATGTGCTAATCAGACATATTTGGTCACGGCATGACTGCCAGCTAATCGATGCTAACATGCTATGCTAATCAATGCTAACATGCTATTTACGCTAGCTGTATGTACATTTGAAACTAGATACCCACATTTAATGTGAAACAAACACTTACCAATCGACGGATTTAAGTTGCTCCAGTGTCACAAGATGCGAAAGTCCTGATCGTTTGGTCCGCACATTTTACCGGCGATGCTAATAAGGCAGCCATGCTATGAGCCACTTCATTAGGTACACCCACGCTATGGCCGAATAGCGCCAATAGCTATTTGCTCAATAGCTTCAATTTCGTTTTCGCTATCTGCCTCCATACTCCGACCATCTGTTTCAATACATGCGTAATCTGTTCAATCGCTTAAGCCGCTGAAATCCGAGTCTGAATCCGAGCTAATGTCGCTATATCTTGCTGTGCTATTCGTCATTGTTTGTTTGTATTGGCAGCCCTGTATGACATCACAGGGAAATGGATAGTGGTTTCGAAGATAGTGAAAATAAGGCACTTTAAAGCTTTATTTAGGGATATTCCGGGACCGGTAAGATTTTGAAAAAAAACTTCAAAAAATACAACAAGCCAGTGGGAACTGATTTTTATTGTTTTTAACCCTTTTGAAATTGTGATAATGTTCCCCTTTAACAGTAGCAAAAGCATTGTTCAAAGACATAATACCAAGATACGGGATCCCAGAAATAATTACCAGTGATAATGGGGCACACTTTGTAAACCAAATAATAAAAAAGATAAGTACTATGTTCCATATAGAATTGAAAAATCACTGTGCATATCATCCCCAAAGTGCAGCGTTAGTAGAAAGAATGAATGGAACAATTAAAAATAGGTTAAAAAGTGCATAGAAGAAACAGGAAGACCATGGACACAATGTTTATATCTGGTCAAATTGTACATAAACATTACGAGTACCATGGGCTTAACAACATATGAAACATTTTTGGGACGACAATATAGACTACCTTATTTCAGAAATGAATGGGAAACTGATGATGATTCAAATTTGGCAGACTATATGAGAAAAATATTTGAAAGACAAAAAGAACAAACACTAATGAGGATGTTTCTGTCCCCCAACAGGAACTGGAATTAGTGGAACCAGGAGATTGGGTTTTAATTAAGAGCATCAAAAGGAAGCACTGGCATTCTCCCAAGTGGGAGGGGCCATACCAAGTATTGCTGACTACACCAACAGCCATTAAAATAGCAGAGAGGTCAACTTGGGTTACATTTGACACATTGCAAAAAGGTCATCTCTTACGAGGAAACGTCCAAACAGGAAGGTGAGCCAAAGTCTGATCAATAGTGTGGTCTTAGACGGTTAGCAGCTGGGAAAAAAACCCAAACGTCAGTAAAGATCTTAGAAGGACACCGACCTACGTAGAGAACCTTACCTCTGAGAGATGCCAAAAACAAGGAAGTGGATTAATGATGCTATCGCATGTTGGGTAGCCACTCTCATTACCATTTTGGTGGAAACCACCAGAAGTACGTCCATCCACAAAAAGGATGGAAGAGACAAAGTGTCCAGTTCAATCAAACAATTCCCAAAGGTGAAATTGTGTTGTATCGACTTAAAGGGGAACATTATCAGCAGACCTTATTTAATAATACAACTTTAACATTTGACAACCAAATAATAAAACAAGGTGACTCGGTAAAAAATCTGGGTATTATCTTCGACCCAACTCTCTCCTTTGAGTCACACATTAAAAGCGTTACTAAAACGGCCTTCTTTCATCTCCGTAATATCGCTAAAATTCGCTCCATTCTGTCCTCTAAAGACGCTGAGATCAATATCCATGCGTTTGTTACGTCTCGCCTCGATTACTGTAACGTATTATTTTCGGGTCTCCCCATGTCTAGCATTAAAAGATTACAGTTGGTACAAAATGCGGCTGCTAGACTTTTGACAAGAACAAGAAAGTTTGATCATATTACGCCTGTACTGTATATACCTTTATATACATATATACATACATATATACCTATACTGTATATACCTTTATATACATATATACATACATATATACCTATACTGTATATACCTTTATATACATATATACATACATATATACCTATCAATCAATCAATCAATGTTTACTTATATAGCCCTAAATCACTAGTGTCTCAAAGGGCTGCACAAACCACTACGACATCCTCGGTAGGCCCACATAAGGGCAAGGAAAACTCACACCCAGTGGGACGTCGGTGACAATGATGACTATGAGAACCTATACTGTATATACCTTTATATACATATATACATACATATATACCTGTACTGGCTCACTTGCACTGGCTTCCTGTGCACTTAAGATGTGACTTTAAGGTTTTACTACTTACGTATAAAATACTACACGGTCTAGCTCCAGCCTATCTTGCCGATTGTATTGTACCATATGTCCCGGCAAGAAATCTGCGTTCAAAAGACTCCGGCTTATTTGTGATTCCTAGAGCCCAAAAAAAGTCTGCGGGCTATAGAGCGTTTTCCGTTCGGGCTCCAGTACTCTGGAATGCCCTCCCGGTAACAGTTCGAGATGCTACCTCAGTAGAAGCATTTAAGTCTCACCTTAAAACTCATCTGTATACTCTAGCCTTTAAATAGACCTCCTTTTTAGACCAGTTGATCTGCCGCTTCTTTTCTTTCTCCTATGTCCCCCCCTCCCTTGTGGAGGGGGTCCGGTCCGATAACCATGGATGAAGTACTGGCTGTCCAGAGTCGAGACCCAGGATGGACCGCTCGTCGGGACCCAGGATGGACCGCTCGCCTGTATCGATTGGGGACATCTCTACGCTGCTGACCCGCCTCCGCTTGAGATGGTCTCCTGTGGACGGGACTCTCGCTGCTGTCTTGGATCCGCTTTGAACTGAACTCTCGCGGCTGTGTTGGAGCCACTATGGATTGAACTTTCACAGTATCATGTTGGAGCCGCTCGACATCCATTGCTTTCGGTCTCCTAGAGGGGGGGGGTTGCCCACATCTGAGGTCCTCTCCAAGGTTTCTCATAGTCAGCATTGTCACTGGCCTCCCACTGGATGTGAATTCTCCCTGCCCACTGGGTGTGAGTTTTCCTTGCCCTTTTGTGGGTTCTTCCGAGGATGTTGTAGTCGTAATGATTTGTGCAGTCCTTTGAGACATTTGTGATTTGGGGCTATATAAATAAACATTGATTGATTGATTGATTGACCTATGTAAGCGTCAATATATACCTTGATGGTGCAGAAAAAAAGACCATGTATTTTTTTAACCGATTTCCGAACTCTAAATGGGTGAATTTTGGCGAATTAAACGCCTTTCTGTTTATCATTATATTCCATTTGTATTTACATCTAACACAATTTCCCAACTCATATGGAAACGGGGTTCGTATACAGACATGCTGCCGCTAGGTGACATCATACGCAAATACGGTATTAGCTTTCACTGTTATGCTGATGACACCCAACTCTACATGCCCCTAAAGCTGACCAACACGCCGGATTGTAGTCAGCTGGAGGCGTGTCTTAATGAAATTAAACAATGGATGTCCGCTAACTTTTTGCAACTCAACGCCAAAAAAACGGAAATGCTGATTATCGGTCCTGCTAGACACCGAACTCTATTTAATAATACAACTCTAACATTTGACAACCAAACAATTAAACAAGGCGACACGGTAAAGAATCTGGGTGTTATCTTCGACCCAACTCTCTCCTTTGAGGCACACATTAAAAGCGTTACTAAAACGGCCTTCTTTCATCTCCGTAATATCGCTAAAATTCGCTCCATTCTGTCCACTAAAGACGCTGAGATCATTATCCATGCGTTTGTTACGTCTCGTCTCGATTACTGTAACGTATTATTTTCGGGTCTCCCCATGTCTAGCATTAAAAGATTACAGTTGGTACAAAATGCGGCTGCTAGACTTTTGACAAGAACAAGAAAGTTTGATCACATTACGCCTGTACTGTATATACCTTTATATACATATATACATACATATATACCTGTACTGGCTCACCTGCACTGGCTTCCTGTGCACTTAAGATGTGACTTTAAGGTTTTACTACTTACGTATAAAATACTACACGGTCTAGCTCCATCTTATCTTGCCGATTGTATTGTACCATATGTCCCGGCAAGAAATCTGCGTTCAAAGGACTCCGGCTTATTAGTGATTCCCAAAGCCCAAAAAAAGTCTGCGGGCTATAGAGCATTTTCCGTTCGGGCTCCAGTACTCTGGAATACCCTCCCGGTAACAGTTCGCGATGCCACCTCAGTAGAAGCATTTAAGTCTCACCTTAAAACTCATTTGTATACTCTAGCCTTTAAATAGACTCCCTTTTTAGACCAGTTGATCTGCCGTTTCTTTTCTTTTTCTTCTATGTCCCACTCTCCCGTGTGGAGGGGGTCCGGTCCGATCCGGTGGCCATGTACTGCTCGCCTGTGTATCGGCTGGGGACATCTCTGCGCTGCTGGTCCGCCTACGCTTGGGATGGTTTCCTGCTGGCTCCGCTGTGAACGGGACTCTCGCTGCTGTGTCTTGGATCCTCTTTGGACTGGACTCTCGCGACTGTGTTGTATCCATTGTGGATTGAACTTTCACAGTATCATGTTAGACCCGCTCGACATCCATTGCTTTCCTCCTCTCTAAGGTTCTCATAGTCATCATTGTCACCGACGTCCCACTGGGTCATTATTGTCACCAATGTCCCACTGGGTGTGAGTTTTCCTACCGAGGATGTCGTGGTGGTTTGTGCAGCCCTTTGAGACACTAGTGATTTAGGGCTATATAAGTAAACATTGATTGATTGATTGATTGCCGCCACTTTGGATCGAGGTTCGTTGTTTACATTGTTCAACAAAGTCGGCTAATTTCTATTTTAAAAGCTTGTAATTGAAATAACTTTCAAATTAGGGAACGCAACACACTCACCTTCATCTTCGCTTTTCAGATTGTTCTCCTTTGATTCTCTTTCACTTTCTCTTTGACATGACGTCACCATCTTAGCATAGCAGTAGTCGTCCATCTTCTATCACGTCTTCAATCTTCACTTCAGGTAACACGCCGTCGCTCCACACTCAAAGTCCGTGTGGTGAGCTTAAGAAAAGGCAAATAGTTGAGGTATTTGAATCTATAAGATCGTAAATGTGAAACTTCTCCAGAAAGCCACGCCGCTTAGTCCGCCATCTTGGACTTTCCGCTTTGCCGATGTGTTTGCGCATGCGCCAAAATTGTGCAACTTCCGGTCGACAACTGCACTTTAAAAAATAAAATAACTTTTAAACAACTAGCGGCCCTTTTCATCTCTTCTTACATTTCTGGCTTATAATTGAAGTGCTCCTTATCGCGAGAACATTTTTGATATGAAAATACTTTGGAGATAGAAATTCAACAAAAATGGACAATGTTGTATTCTGTCTTTTAGTGAGTTCAAGCAAACGGCAAGTTGTTAGACAAAGTAAGTCTTGTGAAAGTGTGAAAGTCACACTACCCCAGTATACATTTTCAACATTATAGCATTTCACCCTTTTGACGTTTTTCTCCTCTTGACTTTTATCAGTAATATCCTCATTGAAGGATGACTTGCAGAGGGGGGTAGTAACACGCTACATTTACTCGGTTACGTCTACTTGAGTAACTTTTGGGATAAATTGTACTTCTAAGAGTAGTTTTAATGCAACATACTTTTACTTTTAGTTGAGTATATTTATAGAGAAGAAACGCTAATTTTACTCCGCTCCATTTATCTACATTCAGCTCGCTACAAAACAAATGAAAAAAAACGCTTCAAAGTAAGTGAATAGCCACCTGTACAATTGAACATAAACATGGTACATTTTGCTTAAAAATAATGTTTTGTACATTAAAATTTTCAGTAGACACTGTGTTATGAGAGGAAGTAAAAAAAATAAAATAAAATATAGAACACTTTGGCCAAAAATGGTTGACAACAGTCAAAATATCGAATAATGCCGAAAAAAGGAAAAACAACAAAAACTGCATTACAGTTTAGAATCTGTACACAATATGGTGTAAAACAAGATTTACATGAACAAAACAACGTGTTGATGTCACAGCAGGTCTTGGGTATTTTTATATATATATTCTTTTGTTATTTTGTCTTAACTTAGCACATTGTTAAAGCCATATCTCAAGACTTCTTTGATAGATTTTCCTCAAATTTGGCACAAACTCAAACTATGATTATTACATTTTTTATGGTCAAGTGCACTGTAACATACGGAGCCCCTATAAAGGGATATTTTTTTTTTTTTTTTTTTTAGACTTGAAACTCGTGCGCACGAGAAACTATCTCGTGGCCACGAGAAACTTTTTAGAATAAAAGAAAATAATATATATATATATATATATATATATATATATAATTTTTTTTTTAATAGAGAAACTATCTCGTGGCCACGAGAAACTTTTTAGAAAAAAAAAATATATATATATATATATATTAGGGCTGGGCAACGATTAAAACAATTAATCGCACTACTTCTCCGATTAATCGCGATTAACTGCATTGTATACGCAAAGCCCAATAATGAATTCAAAAGTAGTGTGTAGTGCACCTTTATTGGAATATTCTCCCACATGAACAAAAGCGCCAAAACATTTGTTGTGCAAACACAATTTAAATCAGTCCTTGTTAAACAGTAGCAGTTAAATAGCATATTTGATGAAAATCAACTCCAAAAATGTAAATACAAACATTTAAGCTTATTGCCACTGCCAGGGTATTTAAGTTATCCTGTTTGTTATGGAAAATAAATATAATCTACATACAAATCTCTGAGCCACAATCATAACATCTGAACAGGCAATTTCTGAGGTAACAGCAGAAACATTTTTTTTTATCAGGGATCTTATGTTTAAAAAACCTATATTATAGGTAGTGGGCTGTTTTAGGGAATTTTTGATCAAATTATCCGTAGTAGCAATATTAATAATGTTGTCTTTATTCTGCGTAGTGCACTTAAAATAATTATGACCATATCTAGGAATTGATATGATGGGAATTTTTCGATTGTTTGCTTGGTGCTTTGATAAACTGAACGCATATACATGGTACTATATTGTGATGTTATGCGCCAGGGAATAAAAGAACTACTCTACCCAGCATGCAACAGGAGTGAGGAGCATGCGCGGTAGCCCGGTATAGGTTGTGTCGCCATGACGGCATCTTGTGTGTTGTGATATGCACGCTCTGAAAGCAAACGTTAAGAACTCAGCCAACACTCCTGGTCTGCATTATTGATAAATAGACAGACAACACATATACTCCGCTGCTTCACAGGCCGCTGGATGTAGCCGGCAAAGTATTCCCATGCTAGCTAGCCGGTCTAGCAAGCACGCATCATTCAGTCCAAAACGGCCCGATCTATCCACATCCAGAATTGTCTGGCGGTCGTAAGTGATCCCGGAGTGACCACGCTGTAAGCCAGCCATGACATTTGCAGAATTGTCCGGTATTTTTGCCAAATGTTCCATCTTTACCAAGAGCCCCTCGACGCCGAAGTACATCCGGGAGATGCCATCTTGTTAAGAAAAGGCGTTAACAAAATAAAAGCATGTAAACAACATAGGCAAATGTGCGATAAAATAATTGTCGGCGTTAATAGATTGATGAGTTAACGCGTAATTAACGCATTAATTTGCCCACCCCTAATATATATATATATATATATATATATATATCAATCAATCAATCAATCAATGTTTACTTATATAGCCCTAAATCACTAGTGTCTCAAAGGGCTGCACAAACCACTACGACATCCTCGGTAGGCCCACATAAGGGCAAGGAAAACTCACACCCAGTGGGACATTGGTGACAATAATGACCCAGTGGGACGTCGGTGACAATGATGACTATGAGAACCTTGGAGAGGAGGAAAGCAATGGATGTCGAGCGGGTCTAACATGATACTGTGAAAGTTCAATCCACAATGGATCCAACACAGTCGCGAGAGTCCAGTCCAAAGCGGATCCAACACAGCAGCGAGAGTCCCGTTCACAGCGGAGCCAGCAGGAAAGCATCCCAAGCGGAGGCGGATCAGCAGCGCAGAGATGTCCCCAGCCGATACACAGGCAAGCAGTACATGGCCACCGGATCGGACCGGACCCCCTCCACAAGGGAGAGTGGGACATAGAAGAAAAAGAAAAGAAACGGCAGATCAACTGGTCTAAAAAGGGAGTCTATTTAAAGGCTAGAGTATACAAATGAGTTTTAAGGTGAGACTTAAATGCTTCTACTGAGGTAGCATCTCGAACTGTTACCGGGAGGGCATTCCAGAGTACTGGAGCCCGAACGGAAAACGCTCTATAGCCCGCAGACTTTTTTTGGGCTTTGGGAATCACTAATAAGCCGGAGTCCTTTGAACGCAGATTTCTTGCCGGGACATATGGTACAATACAATCGGCAAGATAGGATGGAGCTAGACCGTGTAGTATTTTATACGTAAGTAGTAAAACCTTAAAGTCACATATATATTTTTTTATTCTAAAAAGTTTCTCGTGCACACGAGAAAGCATTGGATGCGTGCGCGTGGTTTGAGGTGTGTGCAGTGCCGGTCCAAGCCTCCATGGGGCCCTAAGCTAAATTTGATTTTGGGGCCCTCTATTTCTGCCAATAATATTGATTGTTGATCATTCACACACCTTTTATAAACTCATTGCTGCTCTGGCAGTGTTGTTGAAACAAGTTAACATAACGGTTAATAAACAAATATAAAGTTACTACATATTAAAACTATGTAAATGTGCATAACGATGTGCAAAAATGTTTTCAGGAAAAAAATCAAAATAAACTACCTTAATTCCCACATTTCACCATCACATCACAGTTTTGTTCCTCTGTTCTTCATCACCCACTCCTTAAAACCTGGGCTTCCTGGCTTTTCTGGAGGCAACGTCATATGTCCCGGCAAGAAATCTGCGTTCAAAAGACTCCGGCTTATTAGTGATTCCTAAAGCCCCAAAAAAGTCTGCGGGCTATAGAGCGTTTTCCGTTCGGGCTCCAGTACTCTGGAATGCCCTCCCGGTAACAGTTCGAGATGCTACCTCAGTAGAAGCATTTAATTCTCATCTTAAAACTCATTTGTATACTCTAGCCTTTAAATAGACCTCCTTTTTAGACCAGTTGATCTGCCGCATCTTTTCTTTTTCTCCTCTGTCCCCCCCTCCCTTGTGGGTCCGGTCCGAAGTACTGGCTGTCCAGTGTCGGGACCCAGGATGGACCGCTCGCCTGTGTATCAGTTGGGGACATCTCTACGCTGCTGGTCCGCCTCCGCTTGGGATGGTTTCCTGTGGACGGGACTCTCGCTGCTGTCTTGGATCCGCTTGAACTGAACTCTCTCGTGGCTGTGTTGGAGCCACTATGGATTGAACTTTCACAGTATCATGTTAGACCCGCTCGACATCCATTCCTTTCGGTCCCCTAGAGGGGTGGGGGGTTGCCCACATCTGAGGTCCTCTCCAAGGTTCTCATAGTCATCATCGTCACTGGCGTCCCACTGGGTGTGAATTCTCCCTGCCCACTGGGTGTGAGTTTTCCTTGCCCTTTTGTGGGTTCTTCCGAGGATGTTGTAGTCGTAATGGTTTGTGCAGTCCTTTGAGACATTTGTGATTTAGGGCTATATAAATAAACATTGATTGATTGATTTATGACATCACTGTAAGAAATCTGATGGCCGACTTTGTTATTAATACTAATCACTGCCAGTCCACTCAGTCTTTCTTGAGCCATGGAAGATCTCAAGTATTTTTTTTTATAAATTTGAGCTTGGACAAGCTCCGCTCTGCAGATGCAACAATCACAGGAAGAGTGCGGGCCATCTGCAGAGCTTTTGGGGGCCCCCTGGTGGCCGCGGGGCCCTAAGCAAGCGCTTAGTTGGCTTATGCCTTGGGCCGGCTCTGGGTGTGTGTTACAATGGCAGTTTAGGAGTTAATTCGGCTGTATTTCCAACAAAAGACGTTCCCCTCCCCCATAATCTCCCGTTGCTCAGCAGTTTTGCTCCCTGTTATTAAAAAAAAAGGATGGCTGCAGTCAGGGACGTGCACATGATTATAGAGGGGCAGGGGCTCAAAGTCAGAAAAAGGGCAGGACATTTTTTTTTTTTGGTCCTTTACACCGGTGGTTCTCAACCTTTTTTCAGTGATGTACCCCCGCTGTATTTTTTTTAGAATTCAAGTACCCCCTAATCAGAGCAAAGTAATTTTGGTTGAAAAAAAGAGATAAAGAAGTAAAATACAGCACTATGCCATCAGTTTCTGACTTATTAAATTGAATAACAGTGCAAAATATTGCTCATTTGTAGTGGTCTTTCTTGTACTATTTGGAAAAAAATATATAAGAAGAACCAAAAACTTGTTGAAAAATAAACAAGTGATTCAATTATAAATAAAGATTTTTACAAATGGAAGTAATCATCAACTTAAAGAGTCCTCTTTGGGGATTGTAATAGAGATCCATCTGGATACATGAACTTAATTCTAAACATTTCTTCACAAAAAACAAATCTTTAACATCAATATTTATGGAACATGTCCACAAAAAAATCTAGCTGTCAACACTGAATATTGCATTGTTGTATTTTTTCTCCCCACAGTTTACGAAATCACATTCATATTTTGTTGAAGCATTATTCAATAAATATATTTATAAATGATTTTTGAATTGTTTCTATTTTTACAACATTATTTCAAAAATCTCACGTACCCCTTGGCATACCTTCAAGTACCCCAAGGGGTACGCATACCCCCATTTGAGAACCACTGCTTTACACAATATGGAAATGACTGTAAAATTAAATTTGCTAATAGGAAGCTAACTACTTAGCTGTGTGTCCTTTGTAGGTAAAAGTGTTTGCCATTTCTTTTCTGTCAACAAATTATTGTCATAATGAGTTAATTCACATTATCCTGGGCTTGGAAGACATGAAAAGCAACAAAACACTGGTTTATTATTAGGCTATTTATTGTTAAAGATAAGCACTTTAATATTGAACATTGAACAGTGCAACATGAACTTTAAAAAAAATAAATAAATACCCAAATGTAAAAAACTTCAATGTGAAAATCTGTCCTTCTTCTTTAACTTGATGAAAACACCATCAAGTTGTAACTTATGGTCTTTCTCACTTAATGCTCGGACTAAACAACTGCAACGCAATACAACTTTATATCTAAACCTCTACTGTGAGAGAAATGTGATCCGCCGTAAACACAGTGAATTTTATTTTGAAAATTAACCCGGTGTTTTATTTTGTATTTTGTACACTACTTCCTGTCCCGCACGATCCGCTCTGCTCTGTGCGGAATTGATGCGCCGTGCTCCGACGTCCGGCATAAATAGAAGCTGACACATTGAATAATAGAATAATACAGCGTTTTTCTGAACTATTACCCATATTAGATGCTGAATAAGTAGACGGCGACTAGACCATAACTCACAGGTTCAAGCTGCTCCACTGTCACGCAGTTGGCTCTCTCTCCTCTCTCTCACTCACTCACTAGCCCTCTCTTTCTCTCTCTGTCGGCAGCGGCAGGCTCAAACAACCCGGTATTACAAGAAAACGTGGAGTTTTTGTACCGCTGTTTTATTGTTTTGTTTTGTTTTTTTACATCCCTAACAGGAATTTATTAATGTTGTTTAAAGAAAAAGAAAAACACACACACAGGCAGAGGGCACTTTTTAAGACGAGGCAAAAAAGGGGAGGGGATCAAGCACCCATGGGGCCCTATGTGTGCACGTGCCAGCCTGCAGTAGATTTATTCATGTTCCTTCAAATGCGGAATATACCTGAAAGTGTCATCAACAAACTAAAAGAAGACAAGGTGAGGATACTTATTAACTTTTATATAAAGTAAGAAATAGCCTACTTTTAATGTTGATATTTTACTGTAGGAAATACCATTTAGCAAACGTTTTTTGCTTTTTACAGATCGACACCAATGTCATATAAAAAGTATATCGAAAGATATGGGGGTCGACTTGCGCTCAGAGCATTTTGCCGTCAAAGAACTGTTGACAAATTAAGAGTCGGGTGGAGCAGAGACAGTGAAGTCCTCCCTCATGCAGAAATGAAGAGACAAGTTAAAGGGGAACATTATCAGCAGACCTATGTAAGCGTCAATATATACCTTGATGGTGCAGAAAAAAGACCATCTATTTTTTTTACCGATTTCCGAACTCTAAATGGGTGAATTTTGGCAAATTAAACGCCTTTCTGTTTATCGCGCTGGAGGCGATGACGTCAGAATGTGACGTCGCCGAGGTAACACACCCACCATTTTCATTTTCAACACATTACAAACACTGGGTCTCAGCTCTGTTATTTTCCGTTTTTCTGACTATTTTTTGGAACCTTGGAGACATCATGCCTCGTCGGTGTGTTGTCGGAGGGTGTAACAACACTAACAGGGAGGGATTCAAGTTGCACCACTGGCCCCAAGATGCCAAAGTGTCTGCCGCCAGACCCCCATTGAAGGGGCCAGAGTGTCTCCACATTTGACCGGCGATCCTAAGGCAGACATGGCACAGAGATGTATGGATAACCTGCAGATGCATTTGCAACGATAGTCAACGAAATCACAAAGGTGAGTTTTGTTGATGTTGACTGCCAGCTAATCGATGCTAACATGCTACGCTAATCGATGCTAACATGCTATTTACCGGTGGTGCTAAAGCAGACATGGCACAGAGATGTATGGATAACCTGCAGATGCATTTGCAACTATATTACGTTTCCTTCCACCCACATTTAATGCGAAAAAAACACTTACCAATCGACGGATTTAAGTTGCTCCAGTGTCACAAGATGCGAAAGTCCTGATCGTTTGGTCCGCACATTTTACCGGCGATGCTAACGCAGCGATTCGGCCATGCTATGGCTATTAATAGCGTCAATAGCTATTCGCTCAGTAGCTTCAGTTTCTTCTTCAATATTTTCATACTCCAACCATCTGTTTCAATACATGCGTAATCTGTTGAATCGCTTAAGTCGCTGAAATCCGAGTTTGAATCTGAGCTAATGTCGCTATATCTTGCTGTGGTATTCCCATTGTTTGTTTACATTGGCAGCACTGTGTGACGTCACAGGGAAATGGCCAGTGTCTTCGCAGAGAGCCGAAAATAAGGCACTTTAAAGCTTTATTTAGGGATATTCTGAGACCGGTAAAATTTTGAAAAAAACTTCAAAAGATACAAGCCACTGGGAACTGATTTTTATTGTTTTTAACCCTTTTGAAATTGTGATAATGTTCCCCTTTAAGAACTCCTAACACTGTACAAGGCACCGCTACGGGCCAAAAAAATGCAGCCAAACTCACCCGGCGGGTTGAAATGGGATGGCTCCACTTTGAGAGTGGAATGTATCACCAGGTTAGAACGAGAAAAGGAGGAGGAACACAGAATCTGTCGGTCCAGAAAACAGTGACTATGGGTGAAGTGTTGGAGACAGTTGGCAAATGCTTGTTTTTTTGCAAATGGGCACTTATCAAAAGGACTGATGGAAGACTTGGAGTTTGACATTTGTGATTCCAGTCACAGTCCTGTGCCCCGTGAAGTCACGGTGGGCCAGCTGTACCAACAGACTAAACTAAAAATGCTACGCCTCTGCACAGCCACCAAGTCTATATAACAACATTCTACTTCTCTCTGATGAATCATCGGACATCCAGCCAGGCCACTGAAGGTAATTATCCTCTGTCACATTTGTGATATCAATATAGGTATTCCATTTATATTGATTCCATGCGTCGCCAGGCTCTGCTTTTTATCCTTAGACTTATCAGATTTAATTTTTTATCATCTACATTTACTCCGTTACATCTACTTGAGTAACGTTTGGGATAAATTGTACTTCTAAGAGTAGTTTTAATGCAACATACTTTTACTTTTACTTGAGTATATTTATAGAGAAGAAACACTACTTTTACTTCGCTTCATTTATCTACAATCAATCAATCAATCAATCAATGTTTATTTATATAGCCCCAAATCACAAATGTCTCAAAGGACTGCACAAATCATTACGACTACAACATCCTCGGAAGAACCCACAAAAGGGCAAGGAAAACTCACACCCAGTGGGCAGGGAGAATTCACATCCAGTGGGACGCCAGTGACAATGCTGACTATGAGAAACCTTGGAGAGGACCTCAGAAGTGGGCAACCCCACCCCTCTAACGGACCGAAAGCAATGGATGTCGAGCGGGTCTAACATGATACTGTGAAAGTTCAATCCATAGTGGCTCCAACACAGCCACGAGAGTTCAGTTCAAAGCGGATCCAAGACAGCAGCGAGAGTCCCGTCCACAGGAAACCATCTCAAGCGGAGGCGGATCAGCAGTGTAGAGATGTCCCCAACCGATACACAGGTGAGCGGTCCACCCTGGGTCTCGACTCTGGACAGCCAGTACTTCATCCATGGTCATCGGACTGGACCCCCTCCACAAGGGAGGGGGGGACATAGGAGAACAAAGAAAAGAAGCGGCAGATCAACTGGTCTAAAAATGAGGTCTATTTAAAGGCTAGAGTATACAGATGAGTTTTAAGGTGAGACTTAAATGATAGATGATGGACTTAAATCGCTACTTGACCACGAATTGATTAACGTGGATCCCGACTCAAACAAGTTGAAAAACTTAATCGGGTGTCACCATTTAGTGGTTAATTGTACGGAATATGTACTGAACTGTGCAATCTACTAATAAAAGTTTCAATCAATCATTCATTCAAAAAACTCGCTGTTTTTAATCAATCTGTTAATGCACGCTTTGTTTGTTTTGGTTTGTCAGACAGACCTTCAAAGTAGAATCTATCACATGCCTGCATTTCACCAATCAAATGCAGTCACTGGTGACGTTTGACTCTGTTTCACCAATCAAACGGAGCCAATTTTTTTTAAATAAATCTTTATTGATAAATTTCAACATTTACAAACAGTTGAAAATAATAATCAAAGAAAGATAGATTCCAGAAAACACAGAGTGAGATGTTCTACCTCTTGTGCGAGACGCAAATGCATAAAATGACATAACACATTAAAAAGACTAGTAAAAGTGAAAAAAAGGATGTAGTGCAGGTTTTTGAGCGTGCACAAACTTGACACATGAGGCCCCTGGTCCCTGGACTGAAGAAGGAGTAACCAAGCACTTGAAGCATCATCTATCTTACTGTTCAGGAAGGTTTCAGACACAGAGAAGACATGGGGTCATGAGTGGATAAGATTATGCTGCAAATAATCCAAGTTTGTATGAATACCTCAGATATTAGTGAAAGAAGCAGTGAGGAGGTCCTGGGTAGGGTGGATGTCGCCACATATGAGCAACATACCACAAACTAAACAGCTAATTGCTTATTTTCCCTTGTGTGTTCTCGTGTGTTTTACTGCGTTTGCATTATGTGGGAACCTTTTACCTCACATTGAACAACTTAATGGTTTTCCTCCAGTGTTTGTTTTCATGTGTCGAGTCAATTTTCTCTTGATAAAAGCTGTTGTCACAAACTGAACAATAAAACGTTTTTTTCACCTGTGTGTGTTCTCATGTGTTGAGTCAAAGAGCTAAATCGAAAAAAACCTTTTGCCACAAACTGAACACTTAAATAGATTTTCACCTGTGTGTGTTTTCATGCGTTGAATCAAATAGCTACCTAGAGAAAAGCTTTTGCCACAAAACGAACAATTACACTTTTTTTTTCCTTGTGTGTCTTCTCATGTGTACGGTTAAAATGCTAGTTCGAGAAAAGCTTTTGCCACAAACTGAACACTTAAATGCTTTTTCTCCTGTGTGTATTGTCATGTGTCGAGTCAGAGAGCCATTTTGAGAAAAGCTGTTGCCACAAACTACACACTTAAATGGTTTTTCACCTGTGTGTGTTCTCGTGTGTACAATCAAAGAGTTAATTTGAGAAAAGCTTTTGCCACAAACTGAACAATTAAAAGGTTTTTCTCCTGTGTGTGTTCTCATGTGTTGAACCAAATGGCATTTTTGAGAAAAGCCTTTGCCACAAACTGAACAATTGAAAGGCTTTTCTCCGGTGTGTTTTCTCATGTGTTCAGTCAAATGGCTCATTTTGATAAAACTTTGAGCACAAACTGAGCAGCTCAAACATTTTTCACGTCTCTTCTTTGTAGAGCATTCAGAGTGTTTGTTGTCAGTGTGAGTCCTCATATCATCTTCACAGTCTGTATCGCTGCTCAAAGTTACTTCAACCTCATCTTCAGCCTCACTATCTGATGGTGGAGCTAAGAGGTTGTCTACTTGTGGTTTCTCTTCATCATCTTCAGTCTTCACAGAGACAACAGTCAGTTGCAACTTGGTGTAATCAGCTTCCTCTCGTCCTAGAAGACACTCTCCCTCCTGAGTGATGCAGAGTTCCTCCTCTTCCTTTTTAATGCAGGGTGGTTGTGGAGTCTCCTGCTTCAAAGTGGAGCTCCCCCCTGACTGAGGGGAAACTTCTTCTGGATCACCGATCAGCTGCTGGACGTCTGCAAGACACAAACAACAAAAACACACTTTCTTCTATGTACTGTATGTGTGTGTAGTAGTGTTGTACAGTATACTGCTACTAATAAAAGTATAGCGGTACTAATCAATTGAAATCGGTACTATACCACCTTTGAAAAGTACTGGTACCGTTCAACTGCTTTAAAACACGCCTCGCCAAATGTGGTGATTAGTATTAGCACCTTTGCTTCAGACTTAGGTCAACATTTAAATAATAAGCATTCAGATCTGCACAAGGAGTTTAAATGGTGACAGGTATAATGTAGTTGTTACACCTGTCCTGCTTCTTTCTCTTCACTCGCCCGCTCACTCACTGACGTCACTCAGACAACAGGTTGACACAAACACACATACTACTCTCAGAAGTTAACCAGCTCCCCTGCGGTGCACATGTACAAACCGGAATTCCACTTGAGTTGGGAAATTGTGTTAGATGTAAATATAAACAGAATGAAATGATTTTCAAATCCTTTTCAACCCATATTCAGTTGAATATGCTACAAAAACAACATATTTGATGTTCAAACTGATAATGATTATTGGCAAAAAAAAAAAAGTTTAACTTTAGAATTTGATGCCAGCAACACGTGACAAAGAAGTTGGGAAAGGTGGCAATAAATACTGATAACGTTGAAGAATGCTCATCAAACGCTTATTTGGAACATCCCACAGGTGTGCAGGCTAGTTGGGAACAGGTGGGTGCCATGGTTGGGTATAAAAACAGCTTCCCAAAAAATGCTCAGTCATTCACAAACAAGGACGGGGCGAAGGTCACCACTTTGTGAACAAATGTGTGAGCAAATAGTCAAACAGTTTAAGAACAACGTTTCTCAAAGTGCAATTGCAAGAAGTTTACGGATTTCAACATCTACGCTCCATAATATCATCAAAAGGTTCAAAGAATCTGGAGAAATCACTCCACTTAAGCGGCATGGCCGGAAACCAACATTGAATGACCGTGACCTTCCATCCCTCAGACGGCACTGTATCAAAAACAGTCATCAGTCTCTAAAGGATATCACCACATGGTCTCAGGAACACTTAAGAAAACCCATCCCTCCATCCATTTCTACCGCTTATGCCCTTTGGGGTCGCTGGTGCCTATCTCAGCCACAATCGGGCGGAAGGCGGGGTACACGCTGAAGAAATCGCTACCTCATCGCAGGGCCACTTCAGAAAACCACTGTCACTAAATACAGTTTATCGCTACATCTGTAAGTGCAAGTTAAAGCCTTACTCTGCAAAGCGAAAGCCATTTATCAACAACATCCAGAAACGCCGCCGGCTTCTCTGGGCCCGAGATCATCTAAAATGGACTGATGCAAAGTGGAAAAGTGTTCTGTGGTCTGACGGGTCCACATTTCAAATTGTTTTTGGAAATATTCGACATTGTGTCATCCGGACCAAAGGGGAAGCGAACCTGTTATCGGCGCAAAGTTCGAAAGCCAACATCTGTGATGGTATGGGGGTGCATTAGTGCCCAAGGCATGGGTAACTTACACATCTGTGAAGGCACCATTAATGCTGAAAGGTACATACAGGTTTTGGAACAACATATGCTGCCATCCAAGCGACGTCTTTTTCATGGACGCCCCTGCTTATTTCAGCAAGACAATGCCAAGCCACATTCAGCACGTGTTACAACAGCGTGGCTTCGTAAAAAAAAAAAGAGTGCGGGTACTTTCCTGGCCCGCCTGCAGTCCAGACCTGTATCCCGTCAAAAATGTGTGGCGCATTATGAAGCGTAAAATACAACAGTGGAGACCCCAGACTGTTGAACGACTGAAGCTCTACATAAAACAAGAATTTCATGGCTGCAACACGTGCCAAAGTAGTTGGGAAAGGGCATGTTCAACACTGTGTTACATCACCTTTTCTTTTAACAACACTCAATAAACGTTTGGGAACTAAAGAAACTAATTGTTGAAGCTTTGAAAGTGGAATTCTTTCCCATTCTTTTTTTCTACTCATGACCCCATGTCTTCTCTGTATCTGAAACCTTCCTGAACAGTAAGATAGATGATGCTTCAAGTGCTTGGTTACTCCTTCTTCAGTCCAGGGACCTGGGGCCTCATGTGTCAAGTTTGTGCACAAGGTCAAAAACCTGCACTACACCGTTTTTCACTGCAAAGTTAAGATGTATCAAAACTGAAGTTTCCGCATAAGTGATGCTGGGTAACTGTTCCCACAATGGAAACAAGCCATTTGGCTTTTTGTGCCATCCATTAAATCAAACAATCAAACAAATATTTATTCATTTGATATTAATTTGAAAACGTGAAAACAGTACCACCAAAATGTAATTTTAAATATGATCTAAAAGAACAACCAGGTATACATTAGTAACAAATAATAACAATCTTATTAACAATAAAATAAAACAATTATAGCAATATATATTTTCTTTACCAGCCCTTGATTAGCAGTCTATTTTCTCTCTTTGTAGCGTTTGATGGAGGCTACGTCACATGTTGTGCACTACTGCCCATCACTGATTCTAACTCGTAAATAAACACTAGCAAAAGTCAGCTAACAATGCAGGTAGTGGGAACGCACTCTATTTCGCCTATAACAAACTCTAAAAAAAAAAATCCAAACACTTCCAGCGACTTTTTATATACACGCTGTAAGTACATATGTAATGTCATAACATTCACATTCATAATAACATGTAATATTTACGTCTTTTCATCATTTTTTAACATTTTAAGCAAACCACGGCATGTTATTTTCACAGACGCATCAAAACGTTCGCTATTTCCCTCTACAACAACACCACCAACTATTACTAATAAAGGCAGACTTCATGAGTGCCATCAAAGAAAACTTCAGGACAAATTATGATCCAGAACCTTATATTTTTGAGCCTGAATATAAGGAGGATGAGCTACACGTTTTAGAAGCTGAGTTATAAGCAGATCAAGCAATTAGCACAATTGCTAAGTGCTAAACAAAAAATACAAATTATGAACATAACTCATTGCTGTAGAAACTGCCCAAATGCTGAAACTGAACTGAAATGCTGATGGAATAGGGCTGGGCAATACGGCAACAAAAATGATCACGATTATTTCGTGCATACCATCCGACCTGGATTAATATAATTTTTAAAAATGTATTTAAAGGCAGATTGTCCCGTGCAGGATAATAGCGACCACTGCCTCACGACCACTCTTCCACCCCCGGACAACCCTGCCTGTTTAGCCCTTGTCTGACAGCACCGCTCCTCTCAACACACACATCCAACATTTACAGTAAAACACAAAGTCTGATACCCATTTACTTTTGGTTACATACACATTATATTATATATAATTATATAAAACATTCTATATTATATATATGTATATCCTTTAATAAAGACTGTTTACTTCTTACCTGATATAATTACTATTTGCTTGCCTAACAGAATAGATATTGCGACATCCAGTGGACACATTTAGAACAGCAGTTTTACTTGTACTTTTTGCAAACTAATCTCATGGGCCGGATTGAACATATTATGCCTGAATGTCGAGGGGGGTGGGGGTTGGGTTGTGGGTGTCGGGGGTTAATTGTTCACATCAATCAGTCTGAGGAAGAAAAGTAGGAACTTTTTTATGAGATCGATATGTATTTCCCCCTGTGTATTCTTCTGTGTTTTACTGCGTCTGCATTATGTGTGAACCTTTTACAGCACACTGAACAACTAAATGGTTTTCCTCCTGCGTGTGTTCTCATGTGTCGACACAAACCGCTGTTCTGAGAAAAGCTTTTGCCACAAACGGAACACTCAAATGTTTTTTCTCCTGTGTGTGTTCTCATGTGTCGAGTCAAAGAGCTATGTCGAGAAAAGCTTTTGCCACAAACTGAACACTTAAATGTTCTTTCTCCTGTGTGTGTTCTCATGTGTTCAGTCAAAGAGCAATTTCGAGAAAAGCTGTTGCCACAAACTGAACAATAACATGTTTTTTCTCCTGTGTGTGTTGTCATGTGTTGAGTCAAAATGCTATTTCGAAAAAAGCTTTTGCCACAAACTGAACACTTAAATGTTTTTTCTCCTGTGTGTGTTCTCATGTGTTCAGTCAAAGAGCTTTTCCGAGAAAAGCTTTTGCCACAAACTGAACAAATACATGGTTTTTCTCCTGTGTGTGTTATCATGTGTTCAATCAAAGACCTATTTTGAGAAAAGCTTTTGCCACAAACTGAACACTTAAATGTTTTTTCTCCTGTGTGTGTTCTCATGTGTCGACACAAAGAGCTGTGCTGAGAAAAGCTTGTACCACAAAGTGAACAGTTAAATGGTTTTTCTCCTGTGTGTGTTCTCAGGTGTTCAGTCAAAATGCTATTTCGAGAAAAACTTTTGCCACAAACTGAACAACTAAATGTTTTTTCACCTGTGTGTGTTCTCATGTGTTGAGTCAAAGAGCTATTTCGAGAAAAGCTTTTGCCACAAAGTGAGCAGCTCAAACATTGTTTACCTCTCTTCTTTGTAGAGCATTCAGAGTGTTTGTTGTCAGTGTGAGTCCTCATATCACCTTCACAGTCTGTATCGCTGATCAAAGAATCTTTAACCTCTTCTTCAGCCTCACTATCTGATAGTGGAGCTAAGAGGTTGTCTACTTGTGGTTTCTCTTCATCATCTTCAGTATTCACAGAGACAATTGTTAGTGGAAAGTTGGTGTAATCAGCTTCCTCTCGTCCTAGAAGACACTCTCCCTCCTGAGTGATGCAGAGTTCCTCCTCTTCCTTTTTAATGCAGGGTGGTTGTGGAGTCTCCTGCTTCAAAGTGGACTGAGGGGAAACTTCTTCTGGATTACCCATCAGCTGCTGGACGTCTGCAAGACACAAACAACAAAAACACACTTTCTTCTATGTACTGTATGTGTGTGTAGTAGTGTTGTACAGTATACTGCTATTAAAGTATCGTAGTACTAATCAATCAATCTCCTCCCTGAACTGCCACCTTACCCTGGTCGAGGAGTTTGCGTGTCCCAATGATCCTAGGAGCTATGTTGTCAGGGGGCTTTCCAGTGGTGAGTTGGCGGCCATGGTGGGGGAGGATGCCGGACAGACCTGGCAGGCCCAAACGCATTGTGAGGGTCTGCTGGGAACGTCTGGCAGAGTCTCCTGTCGGAGAGAGTTTCAATTCCCACCTTTCGAAAAATGTTGAATATGTCACGAGGGAGGTGCTGGACATTGAGTCCGAGTGGACCACGTTCTGCACCTCTATTGACGAGGCGTCTGATTGGAGCTGTGCCTGCAAGGTTGTTGGTGCCTGTCGTGGCGGTAATCCTAGAACCCGTTGGTGGACACTGGCGGTGAGGAATGCCGTGAAGCTGAAGGAGTCCAATCGAGTTCTATTGGCTCATAGGACTCCAGAGGCAAGCGGTGTGCAGCTTCAGCGGTCGCGGAGGCAAAAACTCGGACATGGGAAGAGTTCAGGGAAGCCATAGAAAATGACTTCCGGACGGCTTCGAAGCGATTCTGGACCACCATCCGCCGCCTCAGGAAGGGGAAGCAGTGCACTGTCAACACCGTGTATGGTGACGATGGTGTTTTGCTGACCTCGACTGCGGATGTTGTGGATCGGTGGAAGAAATACTTCGAAGACCTCCTCAATCCCACCAACACGTCTTCCTTAAAGGGGAACATTATCACCAGACCTATGTAAGCGTCAATATATACCTTGATGTTGCAGAAAAAAAGACCATATATTTTTTTAACCGATTTCCGAACTCTAAATGGGTAAATATTGGCAAATTAAACGCCTTTCTGTTTATCCTTCCCTGAGCGACGACGACAGAACGTGACGTCACATCAGTACTCAACGCCATTTTTCCCTACCACATCACACGCATCGAGTCAAATCAGCTCTGTTATTTTCCGTTTTTTCGACTGTTTTCCAGTACCTGGGAGACATCATGCCTCGCCGGTGTGTTGTCAGAGGGTGTAACAACACTAACAGGGACGGATTCAAGTTGATTTACGTAGAATGTACATCGATTAGCACGGCATGCTAATCGATGCTAACATGCTATTTAGGCTAGCTGTGAACATATTGCAGCATTATGCCTCATTTGTAGCTAAATTTACATCTAGCCTTTCCCTCCACCCATAGTTAATGCCAAACAAACACTTAGCAATCGACATATTTAAGTTGCTCCAGTGTCAAGAGATAAGAAAGTCCTGATAGTTTGGTTTTTTACCGGCGATGCTACGACAGAGATGGCACAGAGATGACAAGAATCTCTGGATATCCTGCGACACTCAAAGCAGATGCATTCCCAATGATAACGTCATAGAAATCACAAAGGTGAGTTTTGTTGATGTTATTGACTTATGTGCTAATCAGACATATTTGGTCGCGGCATGACTGCCAGCTAATCGATGCTAACATGCTATTTAGGCTACCTGTATGTACATATGAAACTATATTTGCATCCAGCGTTTCCTTCCACCGACATTTAATGCGAAACAAACACTTACCAATCGACGGATTTAAGTTGCTCCAGTGTCAATGCGAAAGTCCTGATCGGTTGGTCTGCACATTTTATCGGCGATGCTAATGCAGACATGCATGGCCAAATAACGTCAATAGCTATTCGCTCAATAGCTTCAGTTTCTTCTTCAATTTTGTTTTCGCTATCTACCTCCATACTCCAACCATGTGTTTCAATACATGCGTAATCTGTTGAATCGCTTGAGCTGCTGAAATCCGAGTCTGAATCCGAGCTAATGTCGCTATATCTTGCTGTGGTATCCGTTTGTTTGTATTGGCAGCACTGTATGACGTCACAGGAAAATGGACGGTGGCTTCATAAGATAGCGAAAATCAGGCACTTTAAAGCCTTTTTTCGGGATATTCCGGAACGGGTAAAATTTTGAAAAAAAAATTCAAAAGATAAAATAAGCCACTGGGAACTGATTTTTATTGGTTTTAACCCTTCTGAAATTGTGATAATGTTCCCCTTTAAAGTCGCACACACACATACGCGACTCTCACAACAACTGCTTTAAAACACGCCTCGCCATATGTGGTGATTAGTATTAGCACCTTTGCTTCAGACTTAGGTCAACATTTAAATAATAAGCATTCAGATCTGCACAAGGAGTTTAAATAGTGACAGGTATAATGTAGTTGTTACACCTGTCCTGCTGCTCTCTTTTCACTCGCCCACTCACTCACTGACGTCACTCAGACAACAGGTTGACATTGTCACAAACACACATACTACTCTCAGAAGTTAACCAGCTCCCCTGCTGTGCACATGTAGATACGTAGAACTGGATGACAAATATTAGCGCAGTTAAAACTGCCCAATTAGCAGTCAACTAATGCAAGTGAAATGACGACATTTTGTAACAAATGTCTACAATTTTTTTGTCTTTAAAGGGGAACATTATCAGCAGACCTATGTAAGCGTCAATATATACCTTGATGCTGCAGAAAAAAGACCATCTATTTTTTTCAACCGATTTACGAACTCTAAATGGGTGAATTTTGGCGAAGTAAACGCCTTTCTGTTTATCGCGCTGGAGGCGATGACGTCAGAATGTGACGTCGCCGAGGTAACACACCCACCATTTTCATTTTCAACACATTACAAACACCGGGTCTCAGCTCTGTTATTTTCCGTTTTTTTGACTATTTTTTGGAACCTTGGAGACATCATGCCTCGTCGGTGTGTTGTCGGAGGGTGTAACAACACTAACAGGGAGGGATTCAAGTTGCACCACTGGCCCGAAGATGCCAAAGTGTCTGCCGCCAGACCCCCATTGAATGTGCCAGAGTGTCTCCACATTTGACCGGCGATGCTAAAGCAGACATGGCACAGAGATGTATGGATAACCTCGAGATGCATTTGCAACTATATTACGTTTCCTTCCACCTACATTTAAAAAACACTTACCAATCGACGGATTTAAGTTGCTCCAGTGTCAAAAGATGCGAAAGTCCTGATCGTTTGGTCCGCACATTTTACCGGCGATGCTAACGCAGCTATTCGGCCATGCTATGGCTATGAATAGCATCAATAGCTATTCGCTCAATAGCTTCAGTTTCTTCTTCAATACTTTCATACTCCAACCATCTGTTTCAATACATGCGTAATCTGTTGAATCGCTTAAATCGTTGAAATCAGAGTTTGAATCCGAGCTAATGTCGCTATATCTTGCTGTGGTATTCCCATTGTTTGTTTACATTGGCAGCACTGTATGACGTCACAGGGAAATGGATAGTGGTTTCAAAGATAGCGAAAATAAGGCACTTTAAAGCTTTATTTAGGGATATTCCGAGACCGGTAAAATTTTGAAAAAAACTTCTAAAAATACAACAAGCCACTGGAAACTGATTTTTATTGCTTTTAACCCTTTTGGCATTGTGATAATGTTCCCCTTTAATAAACGCGTTTTACCTGCTACATGGCTTGTCTGTGTACATTTATCCATAGTTTCATTTTTAGTACTTAATAATTATATATTTCTTAAAGCACAGACCAGAAGTGGCAACCATAAAGCATGAATAATTCAATATAATGTCTGTAGATTTTTATGTTCTCATCCAATCCTTGATTATAGCAGACTATATGTAACATGAAAATTGTAAATTGTTTTTTAAGTGCAACCTGCGATGAGGTGGCGACTTGTCCAGGGTGTACCCTGCCTTCCGCCCGATTGTAGCTGAGATAGGCGCCAGCGCCCCCCGCGACCCCGAAAGGGAATAAGCGGTAGAAAATGGATGGATGGAAGAAAAGACCGATGTGTTTAACAACTTTTAATTTAAATTTTAACCTTGTAAAATTGTTCTTTGACTGAGTGTTTAATGGAGTATAATATTTTATGTTAAAATAAAGTCAATATTGACATTTTTCAGAGTTTCTTTTATTTGGGAAAGTATCTATACATTTAGTAAACGACTATGAGCGTGCAGTGTACATGCGGTAAAGTCTGTAAGATCATCCACGGCTTAAAGATCCACCAAGCGAGGAAGAAGTGCCTGTTGGGAGCAGAAGCAACACAACACACAGGTGTTATATATACCTGGTGAGACACAGGGGGTGGCAGGCCCGGAGTCACCCTATAGTGGCCAGAACCTCCATGTGTTGCAAACTAATCCCTCCAGCATCAAGTCTGAACATTGGCAAATCAAGTGGCCTATAGCTGGAAGCAATTCGATGACGATGTCGACCAAATTCCGGAGGCAATGACGAAGGGAGAAGCCGACGGGAAGCTACAAGCTATGACAACAATCATTGTCAGCATTGCAGCTGAGCAGTTCGGCGAGGAGGAGAAGAGAAGCTCCGGAACCACATTCTCAAAGAACCACAGAGCTGTAAGGATCCACAACATTAGGCAGGAGATGAAAGTGCTGAAGTTCCAGTACAAGACGGCAGAACACGAGGAACGCACTGGCCTGGCCCAGCTGATGTGCATCCTTTGGGAAAAGATCAGAATTCTCCGTGGGGCAGACTGGCATCGGAGGCGGCCACACAAGAGGGCACGTGAGTGGGCGGCTTTCATCGTTAACCCTTTCGAGTTCACAAAGGATTTGCTAGGACAGAAGCGCAGTGGCAAACTGGCCTCCTCGCAGGAAGCAGACATCTGAAGTGACCTCGCAAGAGAACAGGAGTTGGCAGAGTGTAACAACCTCATAGACCCCCCCCCCTGAACCAGAAGTGCAGTTTGACATGTCGGAACTGCAGCTAAAGGAAGTCAGGGTGGTTGTCCACAGAGCCAGGGCAAGCTCTGCACCGGGACTGAGTGGCATTTCATACAAAGTCTATAAGAACTGTTGCGTCTGTGAAAAATCCTGGGAGTGTTCTGGAGAAGGGGGAGGATCCCTGAGCAATGACGAGAGGCGGGAAGGGTATGGATCCCAAAGGAGGAAAACTCCACTCAGCGAGACCAGTTCCGCATCATCTACTTGCTGTGTTGAGGAAAAGGTTTTCTTCAGCGCTGATTTTTGACTGGTCTCTGAGAGACACAGCTGACAGTCGACATGCGCCGAGTTGGATGGCTGCCTGAAATCCGTGGACAGGTCAGGCCTACCTGGCAAATTTAAAGCCTGGATTTACCAGCATGGCATTCTTCACAGAATCCTGTGGCGCCTCCTCGCCTACTCGTTCCCCATCTCGACAGTTGAGTTCCTAGAGCGGAGAGTCAGCAACCACCTCCAGAGATGGCTGGGACTACCTAAGAGCCTGAGTAGCATTGCATTCTTAGGGAAAAGCAACAAACTACAGTTGCCCTGTAATTCCTTAAAGGAGGTATTTAAGGTAACTAGAGCCAGAGAAGTGGTTCAGTACAGGGACTCAAGTGATCCAAAGGTGGCCAAAGCAGGGATCCAAGTGAGGACTGGCAGCAAATGGAGGGCAAAGGAAGCAGTTCCAGAGGAAGATGCAAGGCTGCAACACAGGAGCCTAGTTGGAGAAGTCACGTGGGGTTGAGCGGGGCTAGGATCTTTTCCAACTCCCCAACTGAACACCAGGGGGAAGGAAGGCCGACGTCTTGTTCTGGATGAGGTGAGAGCAGCAGTGGAGGAGACGAGAACCTGCAAGGCTATTGGAATGAAGCAACAAGGAGCTTAGACAAGATGGGATAATGTGGTTGAGAGGAGACTGACCTAGGCTGAGCTTTGGAAAGCCGAGCCGCGACCCATTAAATTCCTCAACCAGGCAGTGTATGATGTGCTCCCAAGCCCTTCAAACCTGCACACATGGGGCACAGCAGAGACACTAGCATGCCCACTGTGCTCCAAGCGAGGAACCCTGGAATGCATCCTCAGTTGCTGTACAAAGGCACTTGGAGATGGAAGGTACAGGTGGAGGCACGACCGAGTCTTGAAGACCATTGCTGAAGCCATTAGTGCAGGACTAGCATGGGAAAAACAGTTCCACCCGTGCAAGAAAACCATAGCATTTCTCAGAGCTGGGGACACGCCAACTCCTGCCAGAAAAACATCAGCAGGCATCCTGACGTCTGCAAGAGATTGGCAGTTGTTGGTGAACCTTGAAAACCAGCTGTGCAGTCAGCACCCTGCGACCAGACATTGTCCCTGTGGGGACGGCCTGGCGCGGTGTGAAGAGCGGCCGTGCCAGTAACCTGAGGGTTGCCGGTTCAATCCCCACCTCCTACCATCTTAGTCACACCCGTTGTGTTTTTGAGGAAGACACTTCACCCTTGCTCCTCCTGATGGGTGCTGGTTAGTGCCTTGCATGGCAGCTCCCGCCATCAGTGTGTGAATGGGTGAATGTGGAAATAGTGTGAAAGCGCTTTGAGTTCCTTAAGAAAGGTAGAAAAGCGCTATACAAGTATAACCCATTACCATTGTGTCTGAGTCCACCAAACAAGCTGTGCTGCTGGAGCTGACAGTCCCGTGGGAAGTTAGGTAGGTAGGTCTTTATTGCCATTGCAACAAGTACAACGAAATGTTTGTTTACAGCACAAACCCGTTCAAGATTAGACAAACAAACAGTGTACAGATGTGTCCTGATCGTTTGGTCCGCACATTTTACCGGCGATGCTAACGCGGCTATTCGGCCATGAATAGCGTCAATAGCGATTCACTCAATAGCTTCAGTTTCTTCTTCAATATTTTCATACTCCAACCATCTGTTTCAATACATGCGTAATCTGTTGAATCGCTTAAGTCGCTGAAATCCGAGTCTGAATCCGAGCTAATGTCGCTATATCTTGCTGTGGTATTCCCATTGATTGTTTACATTGTCAGCACTGTGTGACGTCACAGGGAAATGGATAGTGGTTTCGAAGATAGCGAAAATAAGGCACTTTAAAGCTGTATTTAGGGATATTCCGAGACCGGTAAAATTTTGAAAAAAACATCACAAAATACAACAAGCCACTGGGAACTAATTTTTATTGTTTTTAACCCTTTTGAAATTGTGATAATGTTCCCCTTTAACACGATAAGTAATAAATAATTCTGCTGGTAATCACAGAGTTCAAAATAAAACATTCTAATGCACTTTAATCCATCCATCCGTTTTCTACCCCACCTGCTCGAGAAGTCACATTAATGGTAAGAAGTATTTTACTTATTATTGAACAGAACAAGCGGTAGTAAATGGATGGATGGATGGTTAGTTTCAGAATAACAACGTTATTCTGAGACTTCTTATACTCTAAAAATGCTGATTTTACTTAAAAATGCACGCATTTAGTTATATTTTGTGTTAAAAAATATTATATGGCTCTCCAAAAAAACGTTTTAAAACATTTGGCTTTCATGGCTCTCTTGGCCAAAAAGGTTCCCAATACCCCTGATCTAAAAGAACAACCAGATATACACTAGTAACAAATAAATACCACATAAAATAAAAATAGTCACAATAAATTAAAATGACCTACAATATGAAAAACAAATCTAATTCAAGTTGTGTTGATTGGCAACACTAAATGGTCCCTAGTGTGTGAATGTTGTCTGTTTATCTGTGTTGGCCCTGTGATGAGGTGGCGACTTGTCCAGGGTGTACGCCGCCTTCCACCGAGATGCAACTGAGATAGGCCCCAGCTACCCCCCGCAACCCCAAAAGGGACAAGCGGTAGGAAATGGATATTTAAATTTTTCTGAATTCGTTTTATTGAATATTCGTGTCGGGCTTCACGGTGGCAGAAGGGTTAGTGCGTCTGCCTCACAATACAAAGGTCCTGCAGTCCTGGGTTCAAATCCAGGCTCGGGATCTTCCTGTGTGGAGTTTGCATGTTCTCCCCGTGAATGCGTGGGTTCCCTCCGGGTACTCCGGCTTCCTCCCACTTCCAAAGACATGCACCTGGGGATAGGCCCCTCCCACTTCCAAAGACATGCACCTGGGGATAGGCCCCTCCCACCTCCAAAGACATGCACCTGGGGATAGGTTGATTGGCAACACTAAATTGGCCCTAGTGTGTGAATGTGAGTGTGAATGTTGTCCGTCTATCTGTGTTGGCCCTGCGATGAGGTGGCGACTTGTCCAGGGTGTACCCCGCCTTCCGCCCGATTGTAGCTGAGATAGGCGCCAGCGCCCCCCGCGACCCCAAAAAGGGAATAAGCGGTAGAAAATGGATGGATGGATGGAATATTCGTGTCATACCCTTATGAAAGTTGTATTTGGAATTTGGGGCTTTGTTTAACCCGACACACTTTTTTAACATAAACTGTGTCAGTAAAACATATTCCAAACCACCACCAAAGAAATTCAATACAACTTTTTTTTAGAAAAACAACATGAGAACTAGAAAGAAATACAAATATTTAAAGGGGCTCAAAAGTTTGTAATTTGCTATCAGTCATATTTTTTAAACCAAAAATATAACAAAAACACTACCAACTATCTTATTTTATCATTAGTGTTTGAACACAGCAAACATGTTTTAATGTCCATCCATCCATCCATTTTCTACCGCTTATTCCCTTTCGGGGTCACGGGGGGCGCTGGCGCCTATCTCAGCTACAATCGGGCGGAAGGCAGGGTACACCCTGGACAAGTCGCCACCTCATCGCATGTTTTAATGTATTGTTGTTTATGTTTTATTGTCTTGTTGTTTATGAGCTGCAGTCCTCAGCAGGTTGATGTAGACATGTGGTCCAGTCTTCTCTTCACACACTGCACATCTCTTACTCTTCCACAACATCTCTTCTTTCACATCATTATTTATTTTGCTCTTCCACTTTCTTCATTTGACTTTTGCATTCTTTCATCTCCTCTGATGTGAACTCCACTGCCTTCTTCAAGCTAACAATCATGGCGGCTCTTTCTTTACATTCTTCAACAAAGTCGGCTAATTTCTATTTTAAGGGCTTGAAATTCAAATAGCTTTCAAATGACAAAACGTCAAGTCACTCACCTTCATCTGTAGTTTTGGTCTTTATCTCCGTTGGTGATTTGCTGGAATGTTCTCTTTGACATGACGTCGCCATCTTAGCATAGCAGTAGTCGTCCATCTTCTATCACGTCTTCAATCTTCACTTCAGATATCGCTCCAAACTCAATGCAAGTTTCGTGGCTTTAGAAAACACGACTTGAGATAAGTGTTGCTATATTTGCTGTGAATCATATGACTTTAAGATCGTCAATACTAAAATTCTCCGAGCGACCATAGCATGCGGTCTTCGTCTTTTTGTTTCGCTTCAAGTACATTTGCGCATGCGCTAGAAGTCCTCGTCTTCCGTTTCCTACTCCACAACAGTTTTTTTTTCAAAATAAAGGCAATTTAATTTTGTTTTAAAACAATGGTTGGCAAAAATATCTAACATCGAATACTAGACAACAACTCTTTGAAAAAAAAAAGAAAAAAAAAAAAAATATATATATATATATATATATATATATATACGCTGTTCGTGTGTAGTACTCTGCGTTTATTCAATGACATGAGACACGGTGCTGGTTCAACTTCTGACATTCACTTTATTCCTGTATGACAGTGACATGAGACACAATATGAGTGCAATGGTCATCTCCTCTCCACATAACTCCTCTCACAGTGAGGAACGGCGCGGACTGGCGGGCAAGGCAGCTACGCATCGTCATATCCTCAAACTTTCAAAATAAAAGCTCAGATTTGTAAGAATAAAGGAAATAGAAAAATAAATCCACAAAAACTTGAACTATATTACTGACAATCCACATTTAAAGTAAAAAGAAACTTAAACACATAATGTGATGGATTTTGGTGAAATTAATAACAACAATATAAAATAAAACAAAAATACCGTAATATGCTGTTTCCTTTTTGTATCGGTTATATATATATGATTCAACTGATTGTGGGTTGAAAATGATTTGCAAATCATTGTATTCTGTTTATATTTACATCTAACACAATTTCCCAACTCATGGAAACAGGGTTTGTAAAAACCAGCAGTAAATCACACACTGTTCACTTTCTTTACATTTGCAAAGAAGACAATCATTTTCACAGAACTACAAATCCCGTTTCCATATGAGTTGGGAAATTGTGTTAGATGTAAATATAAACGGAATACAATGATTTGCAAATCATTTTCAACCCATAATCAGTTGAATATGCTACAAAGACAACATATTTGGTGTTAAAACTGATAAACTTTTTTTGTGTGCAAATAATCATTAACTTTAGAATTTGATGCCAGCAACACGTGACAAAGAAGTTGGGAAAGGTGGCAATAAATACTGATAAAGTGTAGGAATGCTCATCAAACACTTATTTGGAGCATCCCACAAGTGTGCAGGCTAATTGGGAACAGGTGGGTGCCATGATTGGGTAAAAAACCGCTTCCATGAAATGCTAAGTCATTCACAAACAAGGATGGGGCGAGGGTCACTAATTTGTAAGCAAATTGTCAAACAGTTTTAGAACAACATTTCTCAACGAGCTATTGCAGGGAATTTAGGGATTTTACCATCTACGCTCCGTAAAATCAGCAAAAGGTTCAGCGAATCAGGAGAAATCACTGCAAGTAAGTGATGATATTACAGACCTTTGATCCCTCAGGCGGTACTGCACCAAAAACCAACATCAGTGTGTAAAGGATATCACCACGTGGGCTCAGGAACACTTCATAAAACCACTGTCAGTAACTACAGTTGGTCGCTACATCTGTAAGTGCAAGTTAAAACTCTACTATGCAAAGCGAAAGCCATTTACTAACAACATCCAAGGAACCCCGTTGGCTTCGCTGGGCCCGAGCTCATCTAAGATGGACTGATGCAAAGTGGAAAAGTGTTCCTTGGTCAGACAAGTCCACATTTAAAATTATATTTGGAAACTGTGGACGTGGTGTCCTCCGGAACAAAGAGGAAAATAACCATATGGATTGTTATAGGCACAAGGTTCAAAAGCCAGCATCTGGGATGGTATGTGGGTGTATTAGTGCCCAAGGCATGGGTAACTTACACGTCTGTGAAGGCACCATTAATGCTGAAATGTCCATACAGGTTTTGGAGCAACATATGTTGTCATCCAAGCAACGTTATCATGGACGCCCCTGCTTATTTCAGCAAAACAATGCCAAGCCACATGTTACAACAGCGTGGCTTCGTAGTAAAAGAGTGTGGGTACTATCCTGGCCCGCCTGCAGTCCATACATGTCTCCCATGGAAAATGTGTGGCGCATTATGAAGCCTAAAATACGACAACAAGACCCCGGACTGTTGAACGACTGAAGCTCTACATCAAGCAAGAATGGTAAATAATTCCACTTTCAAAGCTTCAACAATAAGTTTCCTCAGTACCCAAACGTTTATTGAGTGTTGTTAAAAGAAAATGTGATGTAACACAGTGGTGAACATGCCCTTTCCCAACTACTTTGGAACATGTTGCAGCCATTAAATTTTAGGTTAATTATTATTTGCAAAAACAAATAAGGTTTATGAGTTTGAACATCAAATATCTTGTCTTTGTAGTGCATTCAACTGAATATGGGTTGAAAAGGATTTTCAAATCATTGTATTCTGTTTATATTTACATCTAACACAATGTCCCAACTCGTATGGAAACAGGGTTTGTATATCAGTGTGCAGTGTCTCATGCTGCATTTGAAGTGGGGTTATTGATTGCTTATTTTACTCCTCTTTTACTTTGGGTGGAGGGGGAGGAGTCACAGCCCCGCTTTACCGTGTACCTCTTGCTTGGTATACTTGCTCGCCTCGGTATATACTATTTACTTGCCTAACAGAATTGCTATTGCGACATCCAGTGGACTCGATTAGAACAGCAGTTTCTTTCATTACAAAATGCAGCTGAATTTTAAACTTCGCAAAATGATATCGTGGGCAGGATTGAACCTGTTAGGCCTGAATGTCGAGGGAGGTGGGTGTTAATTGTTCATATGTCTCTGATTTGCACATCAATCAGTCTGAAGAGTAAAAGTTGGCACTTAGTTATGCAAACAGTTACCCAGCATCACTTATGCGTCAACATCAGATTTGATACATCTCAACTTTGCAGTGAAAAAGAATGTAGTGCAGGTTTTTGAGCGTGCACAAACTTGACACATGAGGCCCCAGGTCCCTGGACTGAAGAAGGAGTAACCAAGCACTTGAAGCATCATCTATCTTACTGTTCAGGAAGGTTTCAGATACAGAGAAGACATGGGGTCATGAGTGGATAAGATTATGCTTCAAACAATCCAAGTTTGTATGAATACCTCAGATATTAGTGAAAGAAGCAGTGAGGAGGTCCTGGGTAGGGTGGATGTCGCCACATATGAGCAACAGACCACAAACTAAACAGCTAATTGCTTATTTCCCTTGTGTGTTCTTGTGTGTTTTACTGCGTCTGCTTTATGTTGGAACCTTTTACAGCACACCAAACAACTAAATCTTTTTCACCTGTGTGTGTTCTCATGTGTCTAGTCAAATGGCTCTTATCAGAAAAGCTTTTGCTACAAACTGAACACTTAAATGGTTTTTCACCTGTGTTTGTTCTCATGTGTAGAGTCAAAATGCTTTTTTGAGTAAAGCTTTTGCCACAAACTAAACAATTATATGGGTTTTCACCTGTGCATGTTGTCATGTGTTTCATCAAAATCACATTTTGAAAAAAGCTTTTGTCACAAGCTGAACAATTAAATGTTCTTTCACCTGTGTGTTTTCTCATGTGTCGAGTCAAAGAGCTATTTTGAGAAAAGCTTTTCCCACAAACTGAACAATTAAATGGTTTTTCACCTGTGTGTGTTCTTATGTGTCGAGTCAAATAGCTATTTCGAAAAAAGCTTTTGCCACAAACTGAACAATTCCATGTTTTTTCTCCTGTGTTGTTTTCATGTGTCCAGTGAATTGGCTATTTTTAGTAAAACTTTCAGCACAAACTGAGCAGCTCAAACATTTTTCACCTCTCTTCTTTGTAGAGCATTCAGAGTGTTTGTTGTCAGTGTGAGTCCTCATATCACCTTCACAGTCTGTATCGCTGCTCAAAGTTACTTCAACCTCGTCTTCAGCCTCACTCTCTGATAGTGGAGCTAAGAGGTTGTCTACTTGTGGTTTCTCTTCATCAACAGAGACAACAGTCAGTGGAAACTTGGTGTAATCAGCTTCCTCTCGTCCTAGAAGACACTCTCCCTCCTGAGTGATGCAGAGTTCCTCCTCTTCCTTTTTAATGCAGGGTGGTTGTGGAGTCTCCTGCTTCAAAGTGGAGCTCCCCCCTGACTGAGGGGAAACTTCTTCTGGATTACCCATCAGCTGCTGGACGTCTGCAAGACACAAACAATAAAAACACACTTTCTTCTATGTACTGTATGTGTGTGTAGTAGGCAAGGGATAAGTTTTGATTTTGAGATTGGTGGGGACACAAAAGTGCTCTAAGGCAGCACTCTGAAAGTTTACTTTTTTTTTTTTTTTTTTTTACATTAGCAATCATAATTTCACGTCATGCAGATGTTATGGAGTAAAGCAACTAAAATGAAAGCAAAGGAGACAACTTGGAAGAGTTCTCATCTTTACTCTTTAGTGTAGTGCAAGTGTGCATCATACTGTCAATGAACATAGCCTACTGTCCATCAACAACATCAGAAATAAATTCATGCAATACAACATTGTAAATAAACATAAATGAACTGTAATAATCTTTTCCCCAACTTGTGTTTAAATCACTCACAATTTTTCCCTTCCTCTACTTCTTTCTATTGCTGCTTTTGTACTGTAAATATGTTACATGAAACTAAAAAAATTTCAAAAAATAAAACGGAAAGGTGAAATCCGGCGATCTGATTGGCTGTTATCCGTGGTTTAAATATTGAGCACGGCTACTATTCTAAAGCCTTATCACAGCGTAGGCTATCACTCCGCCTGAGGCACGCATGACTGGTATGAATGGAAGTTGTTGTCATGTATCCATGACAACGGACTGTTGCAGTCCGTAGAAAAAGACAGCTGAAGTTTTTACGATGTTAAAAAACGGACTAAAGTAGTTGAATTCACATGTTTAAGGTTAACTTTCACCTCGGGGTAGGGTTGACAATGGTAGAGGGGACTGAGCATTGACTTTCACCCGAAAAAAAGCGGAGGAAAAGACGAGATGCAGTGCTAATTTGGAGCTAACGTCTGGATAGGTGGGACTGTTTTTTCCACAGTGAGGAGTGACAGCAGGGACAGCCAATCACACGTAAATGAAATGAAATGAAAGCGGCAACCAATCAGGGAGCGATATTTAGGTTAGAGGCGGGACTTCTAGCAGAGACCGACATTTAACCCTTTCTGTGCCATAATCATTGACTAAACATTATGGGCAGCGCTTGTATTGATAGTGACTACACAGTAGCGGCTGGATATTGGTAGGGACGTGTCCCTAGCGTCCCTACCCAATTCTACGCCCTTGGTAGACGGGTTGTACAGTATACTGCTACAAATAAAGAATTGTGGTACTAATCAATTGACATCGGTACTATGGCATAGGGCTGGGCGATATATGGCGGGTTTGTCTCTGTGCCATATAGAAAATGACTACATGGTGATATTGGAGTTTCTCACACAGTTGTTTTTAGCTGCTGACATTACACTACAAGCTTTTCTCAGTCTTTCTTGTCTCTCCTCACAGACAGCAAGCGCGCCTTCTTACATACGTCACATACTGTCACGTCATACGCCACATACGTATACACCCTCGCGGAGCAGAGAGGTAGCTGCATGGGTAACGTTAGCTGTGGTGCGAGTGGTAATACGAGAGAAAGAACGTGCCAATCTGGTAACAAATGAAGGAAGAATTAATTCCCAAGAAAAACAGCAGGGGGTCCATCATCTGGCGGTGGTTTGGCTTCAAGCGGGAATATGTCGAACAGACAACCGCAATTTGTTAAGTGTGGGGCAAAAGCGTAGCTACAAAAAATAGCAGCACTGCTAATATGTAGCATTATTTGAAAAGTCACCTGCTAAAGAATGAAGAGTGCTTACTCCGCATGTCAACATCTGCGGCCGGTGCCACAACAACAAAATGCTGAGGCAGACATTTCCACATCAACACCGTATGAAAAAAATAGTCAACAACAGGAGATAACGTCCACAGGAACCTACCACATAGTGAAGGAAATGCACTATTTGATTTCCTGTTATGCAGCTCATTCTTATTTGACACTTTTTGAAATATCTTGTGTGACATCATGCACAAAAGTGCACTTTATTTGTTTTAAACTATTGCAGTGGCGTTCTGTACAAAAAATCACTTCGATTTAGTGTTGTTTTGATATGTCATCTTAGTGACATCATGCACAAAAGTGCACTCAAAGCTTGTTTTAAAATGTCTCTGACAATCTTGCCCTTTCTGTTGTGGAAATGACATGAATGTTTGTGTCACTGCTTAATAACTGTTTCATAAATACACTTTTAGTTGTGGTTTCCATCTCTGCATGAAAGTTTAAAAGTAGCATATATTAATGCAGTATGAAGAAGAATGTTTGAATGTAGACACATAGAATCATCATACTGCTGTGATTATATGCATCAAGTGTTCATTCAAGGCTAAGGCAAAATATGAAAATATATATGGTGTATCGTCACATGGCTTAAAAATATCCAGATATTAAAAAAAAGGCCATATCGCCAAGGTTTTTGTACGGTGTCCTTGATTGCCCAGAAAGGAACCTTATAAGTACAATTTATTATTATTATGACCTCCAGTCCTCTGCAGGTTGATGTAGACATGTGGTCCAGTCTTCTCTTCACAAACTGCACATCTCTTACTCTTCCACAACATCTCTTCTTTCACATCATTATTTTCTTTACACTAGCGCTTCTTTTGCTCTTCCACTTTCTTCATTTGGATTTTGCATTCTTTCATCTCCTCTGATGTGAACTCCACTGCCTTCTTCAAGCTAACAATCATGGCAGCTCTTTCTTTACATTTTTCAACAATTTTAAGGGCTTGAAATTCAAATATCAAATGACAAAACTTCAAGTCACTCACCTTTATCTTTCGGCTTTATCTCCGTTGGTGATTTGCTGATAGTTGGTGCACATTTTCAACATTACAGCATTTCATCCTTTGGATATTTTCTCCTCTTGACTTTTATCAGTAATATCCTCATTGAAGGATGACTTGTACTCGACCTCAGACCAACTGCACTCAGTGAGGAAACAAAGACGCTGACATAAATATTGCTCTTATTGCAACCATAGACAGTAGAACACTTCTACTTTCACTTTTGTACACTGACTTTAGTTATCTGCTGCACTGACAAGATGTCGCGTGTTGACGACTGGAGCCAAACTGCAAGTGGGCGGGACGGGTAAAATCATGGCATGATAACTGAAAAATACGACTTTGACAATTTCAGATAGTTTTCTTTATTGTACTTCAGCCCAAAAAAGAACAAGCACATTCTGAAAATGTACATATCACAAATAATCCTCTTGACAAAACACTTCAAGTTAGTTCAACATTTTGAGGAAAAGATTGCAGAATTTCAAAAACACCTTAAAAAACACAATGAACTTGGACTTAAACTCAGTGTTTCTACAAAGCAATTAACAACCCATCTAGGATTGAACTCAAGACAAAATAAGGCATGATAAAAACTATTCTGTTTTATCAACCTCATGTCATTTCCACATACTATTCCTGTTAGACATAATGTGTATTGATAGAAAAATAAAAGCTGTGCAATGTGTGAACAATTTCAACAAAGCACAATTAAAAAGTTGAAAGACTGACAGTATAGCAGTAAATCACACACTGTTCACTTTCTTTACATTTGCACAGAAGACAATCATTTTCACAGAACTATATCAGTGTGCAGTGTCTCATGCTGCATTTGAAGTGGGGTTACTGATTGATTATTTTACTCCTCTTTTACGTTGGGTGGAGGGGGAGGAGTCACAGCCCCGCTTTACCGTGTACCTCTTGCTTGGTATACTTGCTATGCTATTTGCTTGCCTAACATAATTGTTATTGCAACATCCAGAGGACACAATAAGAACAGCAGTTTCTTTCATTAAAAAATAGAGCTGACTTTTAAACTTCACAAACTCATCTCGCGGGCCGGATTGAACCTGTTATGCCCGAATGTCGAAGGAAGTGGGGGTTAGGTTGTGGGTGTTAATTGTTCATATGTCTCTGATTTGCACATCAATCAGTCTGAGGAGTAAATGTTGGCAGTTTGTTATGCAAACAGTTACCCAGCATCCCAACATCAATTTTGATACATCTCAACTTTGCAGTGAAAAAGGGTGTAGTGCAGGTTTTTGACCTTGTACACAAACTTGACACATGAGGCCCCAGGTCTCTGGACTGAAGAAGGAGTAACCAAGCACTTGAAGCATCATCTATCTTACTGTTCAGGAAGGTTTCCGATACAGAGAAGACATGGAGTCATGAGTGGATAAGATTATGCTCCAAATAATCCAAGTTTGTATGAATACCTCAGATATTTGTGAAAGAAGCAGTGAGGAGGTCCTGGGTAGGGTGGATGTCGCCACATATGAGCAACATACCACAAATTAAACAGCTAATTGGCTATTTTCCCTTGTGTGTTCTCATGTGTTTTACTGCAGCTGCTTTGTGTCGAAACTTTTGACCGCAAACTGAACAACTAAATGGTTTTTCACCTGTGTGCGTTCTCATGTGTTGAGTCACATGGCTATTTTGAGAAATACTTTTGCCACAAACTGAACAACTAAATGTTTTTTCACCTGTGTGTGTTCTCATGTGTTCAGTCAAGAGAAAATTTCGAGAAAATATTTTGCCACAAACTGAACAAATACATGTTATTTCTCCAGTGTGTGTTCTCATGTGTCGAGTCAATATGCTCCTAATAGAAAAGCTTTTGCCACAAACTGAACACTTATATGGTTTTTCACCCGTGTGTGTTCTCATGTGTTCAGTCAGACCACAATTTCGAGAAAAGCTTTCGCCACAAACTGAACAACTGAACGGTTTTTCACCTGTGTGTGTTCTCATGTGTTCAGTCAAAACACAATTTCGAGAAAAGCTTTTGCCACAAACTGAACAACTGAATGGTTTTTCACCTGTGTGTGTTCTCATGTGTCGAATCAAACGGCACTTTTTAGTAAAAGTTTTAGCACAAACTGAGCAGCTCAGACATGTTTCACCTCTCTTCTTTGTAGAGCATTCAGAGTGTTTGTTGTCAGTGTGAGTCCTCATATCACCTTCACAGTCTGTATCGCTGCTCAAAGTTACTTCAACCTCCTCTTCAGCCTCACTACCTGATAGTGGAGCTAAGAGGTTGTCTACTTGTGGTTTCTCTTCATCATCTTCAATCTTCACAGAGACAATAGTCAGTGGCAACTTGGTGTAATCAGCTTCCTCTCGTCCTAGAAGACACTCTCCCTCCTGAGTGATGCAGAGTTCCTCCTCTTCCTTTTTAATGCAGGGTGGTTGTGGAGTCTCCTGCTTCAAAGTGGAGCTCCCCCCTGACTGAGGGGAAACTTCTTCTGGATTACCCATCAGCTGCTGGACGTCTGCAAGACACAAACAACAAAAACACACTTTCTTCTATGTACTGTATGTGTGTGTAGTAGTGTTGTACAGTATACCGCTACCAATAAAGTATTGTGGCACTAATCAATTGAAGTCGGTATTACACCACCTTTGAAAAGTACTGGTACCGTTCTTTCATCTGAATGCCGCTGTGTGGCGGTGACTAGAGAGCCGAGGCGCATGATGTTGAGTGTGTCAAAACGCACACACAAAGTGCATACAAGCAATAACATCGTGGAGAGGAAGAAAGGCAACAAAGGACAATTCTACTGGTTAATAAAGAGGGTGTGTTGATAATGACAGGTTCTGGGACGGTATAGCTCGGTTGGTAGAGAGGCCTTCCCAGCAACTTGAGGGTTGTAGGTTCGATCCCCGCTTCCGCCATCCTAGTCACTGCCATTGTGTCCTTGGGCACAATGTAACTTAGATATTGGGTTTCACTATGTAAAGCGCTTTGAGTCACTAGAGAAAAAGCGCTATATAAATATAATTCACTTCACTTCACTAGAACATGTTTAAATGCAGCAATGGTTTGAATACTAAATAGGTGAAAAAATCTAGAAAGGCCAGTGCAGGGTTTTTTGACTCGAGGGTTACAATTAGCTGAAATATTATTTCCAAGGGTTGAGGGGGCTGTATATATATATATATATATGTATATATATATACGTGTATATATATATATATATATATATATATATATATATACATACACGTATATATACGTATATATACATATATATATACGTGTGTATATGTATATATATATGTATATATATATATATATGTATATATACATATATATATATATATATATATATATATATATATATATATATATATATATATATATATTTATTAGGGGTGTAACGGTACACAAACATTTTGGTTCGGTACATACCTCGGTTTAGAGGTCACGGTTCGGTTCATTTTCGGTACAGTAAGAAAACAACAAAATATAAATTTTCTGGTTATTTACTTACCAAATTTGTAAACAATGGCTTTATCCTTTTAACATTGGGAACACTATAATAATTCTGGCCACGTTAATCCTCATTAAGCTGCCTCAAGTTGTTGCTTGGATGAATAAAATGACACAACTTTTCTTCAACATATAAAAAGTGCAACATTAAACAGTTTCAAGTCAACTCATCATGCTAATTTATTACAGCATTGGGGAAGCCTGTTGTTGATTTTTTATTATGTAAATGTTATATTTTTATCAACATGTGATAGCAGGGACCCTGCCATTCAAAACTAGGCTGCTACATTACTAATGATTAATGTAACTATAGCTGAAAAATAGTATATTAGCAATAGGAGAGACTATTCATCCCTGAACACTATGGAGTTCATGTAGGCTTTATGATGCACTGACATTATTATATACACCATCACAGACAGAAACTCTTCATTTAACATAATGTCCTTTTTTGCTGCTTCAACACAGCTCAATCAGCACTGTCCGTAACGCACGCACGCACATGCACACACCGCAAAATTAGCTACCGTTACGCTAAAAGCAAACTAGCATTCACCTCAACCCAGGACTGCGAGTGAACTGACTTAGAAGTGTTTAGTATAACTTGGGGAGAGTCTGTTGCTCACCTGCTAAACACCTATCTGCTCTACGCTGAAGCGCTGACTAGATGCGCTCTGAATACGCACTGCCAATTGGCTTGTTATCGCTACGGTTGTAACCAATCAGATGGTTGTGTGGGAGGGACAATGCAGGGTGCTGTACAGGAGACAGAGGCAGAACGGAGCGGAGCAGCTTGTTAAGACTTAAGCTTAGGCGGCTACTTCATATGTTCGTGTGGAACTCGTTCGGTACTCCTCCACACCGAACCGGAACCCCCGTACCGAAACGGTTCAATACAAATACACGTACCGTTACACCCCTAATATATATATATATATATATTAGGGGTGTATTAGGGATATATATATATATCAGTGTTTCCCACAGGTCAGGCATCTATTTGTGGTGGTGTGGTCGGGGGGGGGGGGGGGGGGGGGGGGGGGTTATTGATGGGGGGTGGCAGCGGTGGCGATGACCAAGAAGAACGCGGAGTTGGAATATAATTACAACACTTTATGTACATATTTATATACATATTTATATAATATTTACATATTTATATAATATGTAACTACAAGCTCCATTCACAGACAGAGTCCCATTGCTTTTATGAGCGGTCGAGCGAGTCGAAAGCCGAAAAAAAAAAAAAAAAAAATAATAATAATAATAATTTATTATATATATACACATATATTTTTTTATTTGTGGCGGCCGTAATTCTTTCGTGGTGGGCCGCCACAAATAAATGAATGTGTGGGAAACCCTGTATTTATATATATATATATATATATATATATATATATATATATATATATATATATATATATATATATATATATATATTAGGAATGTAACGGTACACAAAAATTTCGGTTGGGTACGTACCTCGGTTCAGAGGTCAAGGTCCGGTTCATTTTTGGTACAGTAAGAAAAAAGCAAAATATACATTTTTTTGATTATTTATTTAACAAATCTTCCACCAAAAAATATTTTTCTTAGTGGAATATTTGATGTGAAGTAATGGGAAACTTGGATTGGTCAATAATTCATAATAACATTGATTTTGATTGACTATTATGTTTTGAGCAATGACAGTTTGAAAGAAAAAACAGCTTTGTTTTATTAGTCAATGTTGCAACTTTTTCTAAAGTTAAGCTTTTTTATTTCACTTTTGTTTATGTTTTTGTTTATTTTAATAGTATTTTTAGAATGTGTCGTGGGTCTTTAAAACATTAGCTGTGTGCCTCAAATGGCCTCCGGGGCACACTTTTGACACCCCTGCTATAGATAATAAAACATGTAATCTGATTAATCAAAGGATAAAAAGCAGAGCCTGGCGACGCATGTCTCTGCCCCACCCTCACGAATATTAACGCTGCGCGCACCACTTTTTTTTTTAGTTTTTAACCCCTTCTTAACCCTGAACGTACATTGAAAATACACGCAACCATAACTTAAAATGCCGAGGCATTTAAGAAAGTCCACCTGGACAGCCCCGCAAAGAGGACATATCCGTGAAAAGAGGAGGTGTGGTCAGTCTATCATAGCCCAGCCGTTGCTAGCATGCCGTGTGTTGTTGTTTTTTTGATTGATTGAAACTTTTAAATAAATAAATAAATAAATGGGTTGTACTTGTATAGCGCTTTTCTACCTTCAAGGTACTCAAAGCGCTTTGACACTACTTCCACATTTACCCATTCACACACACATTCACACACTGATGGAGGGAGCTGCCAAGCAAGGCGCCAACCAGCACCCATCAGGAGCAAGGGTGAAGTGTCTTGCTCAGGACACAACGGACGTGACGAGGTTGGTACTAGGTGGGATTTGAACCAGGGACGCTCGGGTTGCGCTCGGCCACTCTACCCACTGCGCCATGCCGTCCCATTATTAGTAGATTGCACAGTACAATCAATCAATCAATCAATCAATGTTTACTTATATAGCCCTAAATCACTAGTGTCTCAAAGGGCTGCACAAACCACAACACAAACCACTACGACATCCTCGGTAGGCCCACATAAGGGCAAGGAAAACTCACACCCAGTGGGACGTACAATTGACCACTAAATGGTAACACCCGAATAAGTTTTTCAACTTGTTTAAGTCGGGGTCCACGTAAATCAATTCATGGTGCCTCGGCGAACATTGTTTACAAAACGTGCGGTGCGCTACTTATATGTCCGTGTTGTTCGGTACACCTCCGAACCGAACCGAAACCCCCCTACCCAAACGGTTCAATACAAATACACGTACCGTTACACCCCTACTAATATATATATATATATATATATATATATATATATATATATATATATATATATATATATATATATATATATTATATATATATACACATATACGTGTATATATATATACACATATACGTGTATATATATATACATATACGTGTATATATATATATATATACACACGTATATATATATATATATATATATATACATACATACATATATATATATATATATATATATATATATATATATATACATACACATATGTGTGTGTATATGTATATATATATATATATATATATATATATATATATATATAAGGGGTGTGGGAAAAATCGATTCGAATACGAATCGAATAAAATACGTTGTGCGATTCAGAATCGATTCTCATTTTTTAGAAAACTCGATTTTTTTTTTTTTTTTAAATCAATCCAACAAACACTACACAGCAATACCATAACAATGCAACCCAATTCCAAAACCAAACCTGACCCAGCAACACTCAGAACTGCAATAAACAGAGCAATTGAGAGGAGACACAAACACCACACAGAACAAACCAAAAGTAGTGAAACAAAATGAATATTAGCAACAACAGTATCAATATTAGTTATCATTTCAGCATAGCAGTGATTAAAAACCCCCCATTGAAATTATCATTAGACATTTAAAAAAATAATAAAAAAGAACAATAGTGTCACAGTGGCTTACACTTGCATGGCATCTCATAAGCTTGACAACACACTGTGTCTAATATTTTCACAAAGATAAAATAAGTCATATTTTTGGTTTGATTAATAGTTAAAACACATTTACATTATTGCAATTAGTTGATAAAACATTGTCCTTTACAATTATAAAAGTTTTTAAACAAAATCTACTACTCTTCCAGCATGTCAGCAGACTGGGGTAGATCCTGCTGAAATCCGATGTATTGAATGAATACAGAGTCGTGTTGAATCGAAAAAAATCGATATATTATCGAATTGTCACCTCAACAATCGATATTGAATCGAATCGTGGGACACCCAAAGATTCGCAGCCCTAATATGTATATAAATCCATCATTCCATCCATTTTCTACCGCTTATTCCCTTTTTGGGGTCGCTGGCGCCTATCTCAGCTACAATCGGGCGGAAGGCGGGTTACACCCTGGACAAGTCGCCACCTCATCGCAGGGCCAACACAGATAAACAGACAACATTCACACTCACATTCACACACTAGGGACCATTTAGTGTTGCCAATCAACCTATCCCCAGGTGCATGTCTTTGGAAGTGGGAGGGGCCTATCCCCAGGTGCATGTCTTTGGAGGTGGGAGGGGCCTATCCCCAGGTGCATGTCTTTGGAGGTGGGAGGAAGCCGGAGTACCCGGAGGGAACCCACGCACTCACGGGGAGAACATGCAAATTCCACACAGGAAGATTCTGGGCCTGGGATTGAACCCAGGACTGCAGGACCTTCGTATTGTGAGGCAGACGCACTAACCCCTCCTCCACTGTCCTGCCCACATATATACATTATATATATATATATATCCATCTTCTTCCGCTTATCCGAGGTCCGAGGTTGGGTCGCGGGGGCAGCAGCCTAAGCAAGCGCCCTGACCAGATGCCCGATCCACCACATATGGAAGCCACGCAGCTGCCTCTTTGACAGGTGCACGAGGAACGACGCAAGTTCCGCTCATAACTACGGTATGAGCCGACTTATTACCACAATTTTCTCACCGAAACTTGCCGGTTGAACATGGTTCCCGAGAACCATGTTCGCTTGGCCGCTCTGTTCCATAGTAAAGCTTCACCTTCGGGAATGTAAACAAGGAAACACCGGCTGTGTTTGTGTTGATAAAGGCAGCTGCAATACACCGCTTCCCACCTACATCTTTCTTCTTTGACTCCTCCATTATTAAGTGAACGAATTGCAAAAGATTCAGCAACACAGATGTCCCCAATACTGTGTAATTATGCGATTAAAGCAGACTACTTATAGCTGGGATCGGGCTGGATAAAAAATGTCCGCTACAACCCGAGACGTCACGCGCACGCGTCATCATACTGACCTTTTCAACAAGATACTTTGCGCCAAATTTAAAATTGCAATTTAGTAAACTAAAAAGGCCGTATTGGCATGTGTTGCAATGTTAATATTTCATCATTGATATATAAACTATCAGACTGTGTGGCTTTCATTGGCCTTTCAGTGTTTACTTTCTACAATATTCTAATAAGGCGCATAAGCAAGAATACAAATGATTTTAAATCTTCCTTGGTAACTTTGAACTTCCAATTTAGAAGATCACAGTAATGAAATGATGTGTGTTGTTTATGAGCTGCAGTCCTCTGCAGGTTGATGTAGACATGTGGTCCAGTCTTCTCTTCACACACTGCACATCTCTTACTCTTCTCCAACATCTCTTCTTTCACATCATTATTTATGTTGCTCTTCCACTTTCCTCATTTGACTTTTGCATTCTTTCATCTCCTCTGATGTGAACTCCACTGCCTTCTTCAAGCTAACAATCATGGCGGCTTTTTCTTTACATTCTTCTACAAGGTCGGCTAATTTCACATTTTAAGGGCTTCAAATTCAAACATCTTTCAAATGACAAAACGTCAAGTCACTCACCTTCATCTGCAGTTTTGGTCTTTATCTCCGTTGGTGATTTGCTGGAATGTTCTCTTTGACATGACGTCGCCATCTTAGCATAGCAGTAGTCGTCCATCTTCTATCACGTCTTCAATCTTCACTTCAGATATCGCTCCAAACTCAATGCACGTTTCGTGGCTTTGGGAAACACGACTTGAGATAAGTGTTGCTATATTTGCTGCGAATCATATGACTTTGAGATCGTCAATTCGAAGGATCTCCGAGCAACCATAGCATGCGGTCCTTGTCTTTTTGCCTGGCTTCAAGTACATTTGCGCATGCGCTAGAAGTCCTCGACTTCCGTTTCCTACTCCACAACAGTTGTTTTTCAAAATGAAGGCATTTTAATCTTGTTTTAAAACAATGGTTTGCAAAAGTATCTAACATTAAATAATTTGAAACTACCTTTTGAAAATAAAAGATATGTATGTATACACACACACACACACACACACACACACACATATATATATATATATATATATATATGTATATATATATATTAGGGCTGTGAATCTGGGTGTCCCACGATTCGATTCAATATCGATTCTTGGGGTCACGATTCGATAATATAGATTTTTTCGATTCGATTCTTGATTCAAAAACGATATTTTTCCGATTCAAAACGATTCTGTATTCATTCAATACATAGGATTTCAGCAGGATCTACCCTAGTCTGCTGACATGCTAGCAGGGTAGTAGATTTAAAAAAAAAAAGCTTTTATAATTGTAAAGGACAATGTTTTATCAACTGATTGCAATAATGTAAATTTGTTTTAATTATTAAACGAACCAAAAATATGACTTATTTTATCTTTGTGAAAACATTGGACACAGTGTGTTGTCAAGCTTATGAGATGCCATGCAAGTGTAAGCCACTGTGACCCTATTGTTCTTTTTTATTATTTTTATAAATGTCTAATGATAATGTCAATGAGGGATTTTTAATCACTGCTATGCTGAAATGATAACTAATATTGATACTGTTGTTGCTAATATTCATTTTTGTTTCGCTACTTTTGGTTTGTTCTGTGTGGTGTTTGTGTCTCCTCTCAATTGCTCTGTTTATTGCAGTTCTGAGTGTTGCTGGCTCAGGTTTGTTTTTGGAATTGGATTGCATTGTTATGGTATTGCTGTGTAGTGGTTTGTTGGATTGATAAAAAAAAATAATACTTTTAAATAAATAAATCAAGGGCAAACATTGAAGAAACAAAATCCTACATTTTAAATAATACAAGAAACAAAGAAATATGTTTCAACCCACTTAGTTGTTTTAGTCAAAAACCTTTAGAAAGTCAAATCATGACTCTGAATAAAGAAGAAAAGCACTAAGAGTGTAGATCTCCACCAGGACCAATCCTATTGTTCACCTGCTACTAAATTGTGTGCCATCTCATGTGTATCGTGTGCTGCTATGACAATAAACTTCCATGAATCCTGTAAAACAGCAGACAGTTAGTAATATGGTTTCACGTCAAAATGTTGGTGAAACTGCTCATTTCTACCTGGCGATAGGTGGCTCTAACTGTAGTGCTAATCACTCACCAGCAGAAAGCCCTCATCGCACTGCTAATCAATAACTACCATCTTAGGCACTTAACATCACTAATCACCAGTTAACAAATGTCAACTATCTTAAATGCAAACATGAAAACAAGACACATTAACGTCTTTCCCCATTACAAACATCATAACACGATCCAAACTTATATAAACACATTACTGTCTGAGCATATAAGATATTAAATTGTGTTACATTGAAATTTATTATATTGAAATTAGCCATGTGATTAAGATCGGCACGGTCTGACCAATCACAAGTCAGTAGGAGCTGCTTTGTTCTCGTGTTTGGAGGAAGCGGAAGAGCGATTGTCAGCCTGACATTGATGTGTCTCTGAGAACTGAACACATTTTTATAACTTATAACAAAATGTGTTTATACAGTAACCATGACTTGACTAACGTGGACCCCGACTTAAACAAGTTGAAAAACGTATTCGGGTGTTACCATTTACTGGTCAATTGTACGGAATATGTACTGTACTGTGCAATCTACTAATAAAAGTCTCAATCAAAAATCAATCAACCTGCTCACATGAGTCAGATTACAGCAGGGCTGTCAAACTCATTTTAGCTCAGGGACCGCATGGAGGAAACTCTATTTCCGCGTGGGCGGGACGGGTAAAATCATGGCATGATAACTTAAAAATACAAGTACGACAACTTCAGATTGTTTACTTATTTTACTTTGGCCCAAAATAGAACAAACACATTCTGAACATTTACATTACACAAATAATCCTCTTGACAAAACACTTCAAGTGTGTTGAAAATTCTGAGTGAAAAAAATATTGTACATATGTCTCTGATTTTCATATCAATCAGTCTGAGGAGTAAAAGTTGGCACTTAGTTATGCAAACAGTTACCCAGCATCACTTATGCGTCAACGTCAGTTTTGATACATCTCAACATTGCAGTGATAAAGGGTGCAAACTTGACACATGAGGCCCCAGGTCCCTGGACTGAAGAAGGAGTAACCAAGCACTTGAAGCATCATCTATCTTACTGTTCAGGAAGGTTTCAGATACAGAGAAGACATGGGGTCATGAGTGGATAAGATTATGCTCCAAATAATCCAAGTTTGTATGAATACCTCAGATATTTGTGAAAGAAGCAGTGAGGAGGTCCTGGGTAGGGTGGATGTCGCCACATATGAGCAACATACCACAAACTAAACAGCTAATTGCTTATTTTCCCTTGTGTGTTCTCATGTGTTTTACTGCATCTGCATTATGTAGGAACCTTCTACAGCACACTGAACAACTAAATGTTTTTTCTCCGGCGTGTGTTCTCATATGTCGAGCCAATTTGCTCCCATCCGAAAAGCTTTTGTCACAAACTGAACACGTAAATGGTTTTTCACCTGTGTGTGTTCTCATGTGTTTAATCAAAGTGCTCTTTAGAGAAAAGCTTTTACCGCAAACTGAACAACCAAATGGTTTTTCACCTGTGTGTGTTCTCATGTGTCCAATCAAAATCTTCTTAACAGAAAATGTTGTGCCACAAATTGAACACTTAAATGGTTTTTCACCAGTGTGCGTTCTAATGTGTTCAATCAGCCTCTTCTTAACAGAAAATGTTGTGCCACAAACTGAACACTTAAATGGTTTTTCACCAGTGTGCATTCTCATGTGTTCAGTCACCCGCTTCTTAACAGAAAATGTTGTGCCACAAACTGAACACTTAAATGGTTTTTCACCTGTGTGTGTTCTCATGTGTTGAGTCAAACCACAATTTTGAGAAAAGCTTTTGCCACAAACTGAACAAATGAACGGTCTTTCACCTGTGTGTGCTGTCATGTGTCGCGTCAAACGGCTCTTAAAATAAAAGATTTTACCACAAATTGAACAGTTAAATGTTTTTTCTCCTGTGTGTGTTCTCATGTGTTCAGTCAAACGAATATTTAGAGGAAAGCTTTTGCTACAAACTGAACAATTGAATGGTCTTTCACCTGTGTGTGCTGTCATGTGTCGCGTCAAACGGCTCTTAAAAAAAAACTTTTTACCACAAATTGAACAGTTAAATGTTTTTTCTCCTGTGTGTGTTCTCATGTGTTGATTCAAATGGCTCTTTTTAGTAAAATTTTCAGCACAAACTGAGCAGCTCAAACATGTTTTACCTCTCTTCTTTGTAGAGCATTTAGACTGTTTGTTGTTAGTGTGAGTCCTCATATCACCTTCACAGTCTGTATCGCTGCTCAAAGTTACTTCAACCTCGTCTTCAGCCTCACTACCTGATAATGGAGCTAAGAGGTTGTCTACGTGTGGTTTCTCTTTATCACCTTCAGTCTTCACAGTGACAACAGTCAGTGGAAACTTGGTGTAATCAGCTTCCTCTCGTCCTAGAAGACACTCTCCCTCCTGAAGGATGCAGAGTTCCTCCTCTTCCTTTTTAATGCAGGGTGGTTGTGGAGTCTCCTGCTTCAAAGTGGAGCTCCCCCCTGACTGAGGGGAAACTTCTTCTGGATTACCCATCAGCTGCTGGACGTCTGAGAGACAAACACAAAAATAAAAACACACTTTCTTCTATGTACTGTATGTGTGTGTAGTAGGGTTGTACAGTATACTGCTACTAATAAAGTATTGTGGTACTAATCAATTTAAATAAGAACTATAGCATATTTGAAAAGTACTGGTACCGTTCTTTCATCTGAATGCCGCTGTGTGGCGGTGACTAGAGAGCCGAGGCGCATGATGTTCAGTGTGTCAAAACGCACACACAAAGTGCATACAAGCAATAACATCGTGGAGAGGAAGAAAGGCAACAAAGGACAATTCTACTGGTTAATAAAGAGGGTGTGTGAAGTGCAATATGGAGGTATTTGGGCTTCTAAACTAACAATAAAGGTGACACTTTAAACAGGGAGCCGCCGCTCTGCAAGGGTTGCTTTACACCTTTCCTGTTTGTGGGCTCCCAGACCGTGGTCGAGGAGCGCAGGGGAGACCTTCCCTCCAGGGCCCATGTTTTGTCGGGGGTAACACTGGGTCCATAAAGCTCCGCTCTTTGGTCGGAAGGACGAGGCCGTCGATTAGTTACAACTTGCTGACTTTATTTATTATTTCCACAGGGCACAACCGGACATCCACCATGCTATTAACACTCCTCAAGACTACGACAAACAGTGAATGCATTTGGACTGGCAAAACAGACTATCAGTTATTGTCCGCGATGTACAAACCCCGTTTCCATACGAGTCGGGAAATTGTGTTAGATGTAAATATAAACGGAATACAATAATTTGCAAATCATTTTCAACCCATATTCAGTTGAATATGCTACAAAGACAACATATTTGATAACAAACACCATGTTCAAACATAAGGGTGTCCATATTTGCACTTGGCACCAGGACACTCTAGGCCGCAGTTCCATGATAGACTTTGTAGTTGTGTCATCGGATTTGCGGCCTCATGTTTTGGACACTCGGGTGAAGAGAGGGGCGGAGCTTTCAACCGATCATCACCTGGTGGTGAGATGGCTGCGATGGTGGGGGAGGATGCCGGACAGACCTGGGAGGCCCAAACGCATTGTGAGGGTCTGCTGGGAACGTCTGACAGAGTCTTCTGTCAGAGAGTTTCAATTCCCACCTTTGGAAGAACTTTGAACATGTCACGAGGGAGGTGCTGGACATTGAGTCCGAGTGGACCATGTCTTGCACCTCTATTGTCGAGGCGGCTGATTGGAGCTGTGGCCGCAAGGTAGTTGGTGCCTGTCGTGGTGGTAATCCCAGAACCCGTTGGTGGACACCAGCAGTGAGGGGTGCCGTCAAGCTGAAAAAGGAGTCCTAATCGGGTTCTTTTGGCTCATAGGACTCCGGAGGCAGTGGACGGGTACCGACGGGCCAAGCTGTGTGGAGCTTTAGCGTTCGCGGAGCCAAAAACTCGGACATGGGAGGAGTTCGGGGAAGCCATGGAAAACGACTTCCGGACGGCTTCGAAGTGATTCTGGACCACCGTCCGCCGCCTCAGGAAGGGGAAGCAGTGCACTATCAACACCGTGTATGGTGTGGATGGTGTTCTGCTGACCTCGACTGCTTTGAAGACTTTGAAGACCTCCTCAATCCCACCAACACGTCTTCCTATGAGGAAGCAATGCCTGAGGAATCTGTGGTACGCTCTCCTATTTCTGAGGCTGAAGTTGCAAAAGTAGTTAAAAAGCTCCTCGGTGGCAAGGCCCCGGGGGTCGATGAGATTCGCCCGGAGTTCCTTAAGGCTCTGGATGCTGTGGGGCTGTCTTGGTTGACAAGACTTTGCAGCATCGCGTGGACACCGGGGGTGGTACCTCTGGATCTGCAAACCGGGGTGGTGGTCCCTCTCCTTGAGAAGTGAGACCGGAGGGTGTGTTCCAACTATCGTGGGATCACACTCCTCAGCCTTCCCGGTAAGGTTTATTCAGGTGGACTGGAGAGGAGGCTACGCCGGATAGTCGAACCTCGGATTCAGGAGGAACAGTGTGGTTTTCGTCCTGGTCGTGGAACTGTGGACCAGCTCTATACTCTCGCCAGGGTTCTTGAGAGTGCATGGGAGTTTGCCCAACCAGTCTACATGTGCTTTGTGGACTTGGAGAAGGCATTGGACCGTGTCCCTCGGGAAGTCCTGTGGGGAGTGCTCAGAGAGTATGGGGTATCGGACTCTTATTGTGGCGGTCCGCTCCCTGTATGATCAGTGTCAGAGCTTGGTCCGCATTGCCAGCATTAAGTCGGACACATTTCCAGAGAGGGTTGGACTCCGCCAAGGCTGTCCTTTGTCACCGATTCTGTTCATAACTTTTATGGACAGAATTTCTAGGCGCAGTCAAGGCGTTGAGGGGTTCCGGTTTGGTGGCCGCGGGATTAGGTCTCTGCTTTTTGCGGATGATGTGGTCCTGATGGCTTTATCTGGCCGGGATCTTCAGCTCTCACTGGATCGGTTCGCAGCCGAGTGAGAAGCGACCGGAATGAGAATCAGCACCTCCAAGTCCGAGTCCATGGTTCTCGCCCGGAAAAGGGTGGAGTGCCATCTCCGGGTTGGGGAGGAGACCCTGCCCCAAGTGGAGGAGTTCATGTACCTAGGAGTTTTGTTCATGAGTGGGGGAAGAGTGGATGGTGAGATCGACAGGCGGATCGGTGCGGCGTCTTCAGTAATGCGGACGTTGTACCGATCCGTTGTGGTGAAGAAGAAGCTGAGCTGGAAGGCAAAGCTCTCAATTTACCGGTCGATCTATGTTCCCATCCTCACCTATGGTCATGAGCTTTGGGTCATGACCGAAAGGATAAGATCACGGGTACAAGCGGCCCAAATGAGTTTCCTCCACCGGGTGGCGGGTCTCTCCCTTAGAGATAGGGTGAGAAGCTCAGCCATCCGGGAGGAACTCAAAGTAAAGCCGCTGCTCCTCCACATGGAGAGGAGCCAGATGAGGTGGTTCGGGCATTTGGTCAGGATTTCACCCGACCGCCTCCCTAGGGAGGTGTTTAGGGCACGTCCAACCGGTAGGAGGCCACGGGGAAGACCCAGGACACGTTGGGAAGACTATGTTCCTGGCCTGGGAACACCTCGGGATCCCCCGGGAAGAGCTGGACGACGTGGTTGAGGAGAGTGAAGTCTGGGCTTCCCTGCTTAGGCTGCTGCCCCCGCGACCTTACCTCGGATAAGCGGAACAAGATGGATGGATGGATATATCCTGGATAACCTAAGTGTAGAAAGGGCCTTAGAGATAGGGGGTGTTATGTTCACTCAAAAATTAATCAAATAACTTGATGGACTCCATGAATAACTTAGCTTATTAGTAATGCTTGTTCACTTTTTTATCAGTGGCATTTGCCAAAATTAGAAAAGAGGAACTCTTCTGTTTTGATTTATAAAATCCAGACAGCTACCAAACAACTGTAGGCTAGCCTTTAAAACACGCTGCTAACGAGTCGTTGTTTGCGACTTGAACACGTCCGTTCTTTTTTGTGACTTGACGACACGACAAACAGTACAAATACTTTGCTAAATGTGACAAAATACACTCCTTAACTCAAAACCACGAAGAAAAAAAAGACCATCTACCTTCCCCCTAAAAAGAGTTACATTTTCTCCAGCTGTGGTTCATTACCACAAACACTTTTCACAGGACAATTTCATGGACTGCAACATCTGCACTACTCTCAACAAAACAGGCACATCGATTGTATTTTAAGAGTATTTACTTTATGTTAAAGGCCTACTGAAAGCCACTACTAGCCACCACTGATAGTTTATATATCAATGATGAAATATTAACATTGCAACACATGCCAATACGGCCGTTTTACTTTACTAAATTGCAATTTTAAATTTCCCGCGAAGTATCCTGTTGAAAACGTCACAGAAGGATGACGCTTATGTTGACGCGTGCTTGTGGCGTTATTGGTTGGAGCGGACATTTTAGCCCAGCACCACACACGGCTAAAAGTCGCATCTTTTCATGGCATAATTACACAGTATTTTGGACATCTGTGTTGCTGAATCTTTTGCAATTTGTTCAATTAATAATGGAGACGTCAAAGAAGAATGCTGTTGGTGGATTGCAGCTGCCTTTAGCAACTGAAACACAGCCGGGGTTTCTTTGTTTGTTGTGAAGCTTTAACACAAAGCGGTCAAGCGAACATGTTTCTCTACCACATGTCAACCAATTGTGATATTAAGTCGGCTCTTACCGGAGACTTGAGCTGATTATGCGACCTCCTCCTGCAGCTGCCAAAAAGGCAGCTGTGATCTTGGCTCCTCCTTTGGCTTCTCTCAGAGACACTGGCGTTCACCGCAGCCCTCTGACTTTCAGGTATGACTTTATAATCTCACTACAACACTATTTACACAATAAGCAGATAAGGGATTTTCCAGAATTATCCTAGTAAATGTGTCTAATAACATCTGAATTGCTCCCACTGCCGCCGCCTGGAGCCGTCACCTTTTCTTTTCTTCTTTTTTCCCCCCTAGTGCTTCACCCTAACTTTCCTCATCCACAAATCTTTCATCCTCGCTCAAATTAATGGGGAAATTGTCGCTTTCTCGGTCCGAATAGCTCTTAATGCTGGTGGCTATGATTGTAAACAATGTGAGGATGTAAGGAGCCCTACGACCCGTGACGCCACGCGCACATCGTCTGCTACTTCCGGTACAGGCAAGGCTTTTTTATTAGCGACTAAAAGCTGCAAACTTTATCGTGGATGTTCTCTACTAAATCCTTTCAGCAAAAATATGGCAATATCGCGAAATGATCAAGTATGACACATAGAATGGACCTGCTATCCCCGTTTAAATAAGAACATCTCATTTCAGTAGGCCTTTAAAATCAGCAATTTTGTTGATATTGTTTGGTAGTTGTTTATTTTATTGTTCATTTATTTAGATGTTATTACAAATTGCTATTTCATTTGAATATTGGTGTCAAACCCTCATGAAAGTTGTCTTTACAAATTTGGGGCTTTGTTTATTTTCAGGTACATTTTTAACATAAACTATCCATCCATCCATTTTGTTCAACTTATATGTGGTCAGGTCGCGGGGGCAGCAGCCTAAGCAGGGAAGCCCAGACTTCCCTCTCCCCAGCCACTTCGTCTAGCTCTTCCCGGGGGATCCCGAGGTGTTCCCAGGCCAGGAACATAGTCTTCCCAACGTGTCCTGGGTCTTCCCCGTGGCCTCCTACCAGTCGGATGTGCCCAAAAAAACACCTCCCTAGGGAGGCGTTCGGGTGGCATCCTGACCAGATGCCCGAACCACCTCATCTGGCTCCTCTCCATGTGGAGGAGCAGCGGCTTTACTTTGAGTTCCTCCCGGATGGCAGATCTTCTCACCCTATCTCTAAGGGAGAGACCCGCCATCCGGCGGAGGAAACTCATTTTGGCCGCTTGTACCCGTGATCTTGTCCTTTTGATCATAACCCAAAGCTCATGACCATAGGTGAGGATGGGAACGTAGATCCACCGGTAAATGGAGAGCTTTGCCTTCCGGCTCAGCTCCTTGATACAGCATCCGCATTACTGAAGATGCCGCACCGATCCGCCTGTCGATCTCACCATCCACTCTTCCCTCACTCGTGAACAAGACTTCGAGGTACTTGAACTCCTCCACTTGGGGCAGGGTCTCCTCCCCAACCCGGAGATGGCACTCCACCCTTTTACGGGCAAGAACCATGGACTCGGACTTGGAGGTGCTGATTCAATTGCTTACATCAATTGTATTTTAAGAAATGTTTTGTTCGTCTTACAATCAGAACGTTTCTTGATATTGTTTTGTGTTTGTTTAACCTGCACTGGCTTCCTGTGCACTTAAGATGTGACTTTTAAGGTTTTACTACTTACGTATAAAATACTACACGGTCTAGCTCCAGCCTATCTTGCCGATTGTATTGTACCATATGTCCCGGCAAGAAATCTACGTTCAAAAGACTCCGGCTTATTAGTGATTCCTAGAGCCCAAAAAAAGTCTGCGGGCTATAGAGCGTTTTCCATTCGGGCTCCCGTACTCTGGAATGCCCTCCCGGTAACAGTTCGAGATGCTACCTCAGTAGAAACATTTAAGTCTCACCTTAAAACTCATTTGTATACTCTAGCCTTTAAATAGACCTCCTTTTTAGACCAGTTGATCTGCCGCTTCTTTTCTTTCTCCAATGTCCCCCCCTCCCTGGTGGAGGGGGTCCGGTCCGATGACCATGGGTGAAGTACTGGCTGTCCAGAGTCCAGACCCAGGATGGACCGCTCGTCGGGACCCAGGATGGACCGCTCGTCGGGACCCAGGATGGACCGCTCGCCTGTGTATCGGTAGGGGACATCTCTACGCTGCTGATCCGCCTCCGCTTGGGATGGTTTCCTGTGGACGGGACTCTCGCTGCTGTCTTGGATCCGCTTTGAACTGAACTCTCGCGGCCGTGTTGGAGCCACTATGGATTGAACTTTATCATGTTAGACCCGCTCGACATCCATTGCTTTCGGTCCCCTAGAGGGGGAGGGTTGCCCACATCTGAGGTCCTCTCCAAGGTTTCTCATAGTCAGCATTGTCACTGGCGTCCCACTGGATGTGAATTCTCTCTGCCCACTGGGTGTGAGTTTTCCTTGCCCTTTTGTGGGTTCTTCCGAGGATGTCGTAGTCGTAATGATTTGTGCAGTCCTTTGAGACATTTGTGATTTGGGGCTATATAAATAAACATTGATTGATTGATGATGATGGTTTATTTTACCCATTTTTTTCCAGATGTTATTTATGTTGCTATTTCATTTGGATATTCGTGTCACACCCTCGTGAAAGTTGTCTTTTCAAATTTGGGGCTTTGTTTCATTTCAGACACATTTTAATATTAACTGCATGTTATCTAAAACATATCATACCGTGCCACCACCAAAGGAATTTAGCACAACTTTTTTTTAGAAGAACTAGAAATAAATACAAATATTTAAAAGGGGCTCAGATGCTCTCACTTACATTATACAAAGCAAAAATATGACAAAAACACAAACACAGGGGTAGGGAACCTATGGCTCTAGAGCCAGATGTGGCTCTTTTGATGACCCCGTCTGGCTCTCAGATACATCTTAGCTGACATTGCTTAATACTATAAGTAATGAATAATTGCACTGGTAATCACAGTGTTAAAAATAGTGAAGTGAATTTAATTTATATAGCGCTTTTCTCGAGTGACTCAAAGCTCTTTACATAGTGAAACCCAATATCTAAGTCACATTTAAAGCAGTGTGGGTGGCACTGGGAGCAGGTGGGTCAAGTGTCTTGCCCGAGGATATAACGGCAGTGACTTGGCTGGCTGAAGTGGGAATCGAACCTGGAACCCTCAAGTTGCTGGCACGGCCATTCTACCAACCGAACTATGCCGCCGCCCCCCACATTCTAAAACAATTCATAGAAAAAGGCCTGAGAATTATACTTTAATGCGGATATACATTCGCATTGCACTAATTTAGCGAAAGAAACAGCGGGAAAAAACGAACGAGGAACTAAAACAATTTATTAAAAAAATTTCGCCGAACAATGGTTGGGTTAACAAGTCACTATGACTGGAAATAATTATTATTTCTCTGTCATACACGTTTTAAAAAAGAACAAGTATTGTTAGAAAATAAAAAAAAAAACACCTTGCAACAGGACATCTTGGATAACAGGCGCAAGATCAATCAATCATCCATCCATCCATCCATTTTCTACCGCTTATTCCCTTTTGGGGTCGCTGGCGCCTATCTCAGCTACAATCGGGCGGAAGGCGGGGTACACCCTGGACAAGTCGCCACCTCATCGCAGGGCCAACACAGATAGACAGACAACATTCACACACTAGGGACCATTTAGTGTTGCCAATCAACCTATCCCCAGGTGCATGTCTTTGGAAGTGGGAGGGGCCTATCCCCAGGTGCATGTCTTTGGAGGTGGGAGGGGCCTATCCCCAGGTGCATGTCTTTGGAGGTGGGAGGGGCCTATCCCCAGGTGCATGTCTTTGGTGGTGGGAGGGGCCTATCCCCAGGTGCATGTCTTTGGTGGTGGGAGGGGCCTATCCCTAGGTGCATGTCATTGGAGGTGGGAGGGGCCTATCCCCAGGTGCATGTCTTTGGAAGTGGGAGGGGCCTATCCCCAGGTGCATGTCTTTGGAAGTGGGAGGAAGCCGGAGTACCCGGAGGGAACCCACGCATTCACGGGGAGAACATGCAAACTCCACACAGAAAGATCCCGAGCCTGGATTTGAACCCAGGACTGCAGGACCTTCGTATTGTGAGGCAGACGCACTAACCCCTCTTCCACCGTGAAGCCCATCAATCAATCAATGTTTATTTATATAGCCCTAAATCACAAGTGTCTCAAAGGGTTGCACAAACCACAACGACATCCTCGGTAGAGCCCACATAAGGGCAAGGAAAAACTCACACCCAATGGGACGTCGGTGACAGTGACAATGATGACTATGAGAAACCTTGGAGAGGACCGCATTTGTGGGAGACTTAAATGGTTTTACTGAGATGTCGCCTGTTAAAATAACGTTCTAACTATAAAACATTCTTAAGGATTTTAATCCATCCATCCATTCGTTTCTACCGCACCTGTTCAAGAAGTCGCATCAATGGTAAGAAGGACTTTATTTATTATTGGCTAGCGTCAGAATAAAAATATTATGAAAAAAATAAGACTTATTGTACTCTTAAAATGTTGGTCTTACTTTAAAAAAACGCATGCATTTAGTTGTATTCAGTGTTGAAAAATATGATATGGCTCTCACGGAAATACATTTTTAAAAATATTTGGCTTTCATGGCTCGCTCAGCCAAAAAGGTTCCCGACCCCTGCACTACCAGCTAGTTTATTTTACTATTAGTGTTTGAACACAGCATACATGTTTTATTGTCTTGTTGTTTATGAGCTGCAGTCCTCTGCAGGTTGATGTAGACATGTGGTCCAGTCTTCTCTTCACACACTGCACATCTCTTACTCTTCCCCAACATCTCTTCTTTCACATCATTATTTATTTTGCTCTTCCACTTTCTTCATTTGACTTTTGCATTCTTTCATCTCCTCTGATGTGAACTCCACTGCCTTCTTCAAGCTAACAATCATGGCGCCTCTTTCTTTACATTCTTCAACAAGGTCGGCAAATGTCTCTTTTTTTAAGGGCATGAAATCATTTTCAAATGACAAAACTTCAACTCACTCACCTTCATCTGCAGTTTTAGTCTCTATCTCCGTTGGTGATTCGCTGGAAGTTGGTGGCGCTGATTCTCTTTCACATTTTCTTTGACGTGACGTCGCCATCTTAGCATAGCAGTCGTCGTCCATCTTCTATCACGTCTTCAATCTTCACTTCAGATTACACTCAATCGCTTTAAACCCCTCAAATTGTTTCGCGGGCTACGAGTATTTGAGGATTGATATCGCTGTCGGATCGCAAATGTTAAAGTTTCTCACAAAGCCACAACCCCTCTGTCCGCCATCTTGCTCGCCACCGCAGTCTTTGAGCTGCTCGATCCATTTGCGCATGCGCCAGAGGACGGCCACTTCCGTTCGAGTTATCGTCCTCTTATTCTGTTGACAACTGTTCTTTTTGTAATGTTTTCTACACATGAATTTGAAAATTATTTAATGTTTCTTCATTCTGCCTGTTTTCTAGACAACAATTTGACAATTATTAACATGTTTTATTTTGACAGCGTTTGTGGAAGCTTCCGGTCTGGTAGAGTGCCCTGCACACAGTAAACATTTCTTACTTGTCGGGTCTTTAGCCTTCATAAGCTTCAGAAAGCAATGGATATAAACAATTGCCATATTGGAAAGTTAGAGAAAGAAGACTTTGTATTTTTTAAGGGTCTTGTGTGCAATTCAGAGACCGCTTTGTGGCTTTTGTTCCTACTGCCATCCATCCATTTTCTACCGCTTATTCCCTTTCGGGGTCACGGGGGGCGCTGGCGCCTATCTCAGCTACAATCGGGCGGAAGGCAGGGTACACCCTGGACAAGTCGCCACCTCCTACTGCATTGATGTTTATTTGTTGCCATTTTGTGGTTATTTTAGGTACTCAAATGTGGCTGTTTTTCAAAGATTAATGTTTTAACTTCATTGCTACATGATACCAAAATTGTTTATGTATGTTATAGTATTTGAGTTTAAAGTAAAAGAGTGGCCGACAGACATACCCCATTTCGGGAGAGGGGGCGTGGTCGGGGGTGGGACAGAGGCGTGGCTGGGGGCGCGCTTGGGCCGGGGGCGTGGTTAAGAGGGGTGGCGTATAATTCACCAACTCGAGGTTATATATATATATATATATATATATATGTATGTATGTATGAAATAATTGACTTTCAGTGAATTCTAGGTATATATATGTTTATTTTATTATATATATATCCATCCATCCATCCATTTTCTACCGCTTATTCCCTTTTGGGGTCACGGGGGGTGCTGGCGCCTATCTCAGCTACAATCGGGCAGAAGGCGGGGTACACCCTGGACAAGTCGCCACCTCATCACAGGGCCAACACAGATAGACAGACAACATTCACACTCACATTCACACACTAGGGCCAAATAAATAGTTGAATTTCCGACGGCACCTATCAAATACACAGTAATAAAAACACAGTTGTTCTACTCACTGTAGTGAAGTGAATTATATTTATATAGCGCTTTTTATCCAGTGACTCAAAGCGATTTACATAGTGAAACCCAATATCTAAGTTACATTCAAACCAGTGTGGGTGGCACTGGGAGCAGGTGGGCAAAGTGTCTTGCCCAAGGACACAACGGCAGTGACTAAGTTGGTAGAAGCAGGAATCGAACCTGCAACCCTCAAGTTGCTGGGACGGCCACTCTACCAACCGAGCTAAACCGCCCCTGTACTGTACTGTGCTTGCTGGTTACTAAAAAAACAACAACACTTACTTTTCACTATTTCAGTAACCTTTGTTCTGCCATTTGCGCATTGGCAAGCGATCTCCGAATCCGGGAACAACCTTCACGGATTTGTTGTAGAGATCCACAAATGAGAACGGGATGTTGCTTCCAGCTATCAGCATAGCCATCTTTGTCTCAGCATAAGTTACACCATCGGGTCTCCATTTTGCGAGGTGGGCCATAATACTGGGTTGTGAACGATGCTGCGCTGCGGACGCTTTGTGCTTTCCTGACTGACCGTTCATGGCTGAGTATATCCGTTCACTGTGTTCAATGGAGAAGTCTGTTCTACAAAATTTACAGCCAACATACTCCTTCCCCTTTGAACTCTCCTGGATGAACTGAAATTCTTGTTTCCAATCGTTCTGGAACTTGCAAGCGTTTTTTTTTTTTTCATTTTGCTCGTCGACTATGTAATATATTGGGTTGGAGTCAATAACCAGGCGACGTGATGAAGTTACGGTTCTTTACTGTGGGCTTCAGAACAGACTCCCTAATGCATGTTCCTTGACTGCACTTAAATGTAGAATATATTTACATTCTATTCCATGCACAGTAGATGGCAGTATTGTCCTGTGTAAGAGGGTCACAACATTGAGTCAGGTATGCATGCAGCTGGAGGGGGCGTGGCCTCCAGCTCCGCCTGAATTTCGGGAGATTTTCGGGAGAAAATTTGTCCTGGGAGGTTTTCGGGAGAGGCGCTGAATTTAAAACAAAAGTAAAAAACAGATCGAAATAGCAAATACAAATTACCCTAAGAACAATGTGTTAGATGAAAAGCAGTGTTAGATGAAACGTAGGGACGGCTTGGCGCAGTGGCAGAGTGGCCGTGCGCAACCCGAGGGTCCCTGGTTCAATCCCCACCTTGTACCAACCTCGTCACGTCCGTTGTGTCCTTGAGCAAGACACTTCACCCTTGCTCCTGATGGGTGCTGGTTAGCGCCTTGCATGGCAGCTCCCTCCATCAGTGTGTGAATGTGTGTGTGAATGGGTGAATGTGGAAGTAGTGTCAAAGCGCTTTGAGTACCTTGAAGGTAGAAAAGCGCTATACAAGTACAACCCATTTATATATTTATCAGTTAAAAAGTTAGAAACAGTTTAAAGTCTCATGCTGGGTTACAAGCCAGAGAATAAAAATGGGTTTTAAGAAGGGCCTTAAAAATAGCCAAAGAAGGGACCTGTCTCACATGGAGAGGGAGATCGTTCCAGAGTTTGGGAACCGCAACAGAGAAGGTTCTGTCCCCTCTAAACTTGCGCTTAGATTTTGGTGAAGTTAAATGAAAAATAAGTTTATAGTATAATCACAGGATACATATAACAGTATAATTTTTTTTTTGTCTTTTTACATTTTTTTCTTTCCATGATGGCGGGTGAGGCCCCTGACTGCACGTCACTGCTATATATGTATGTATGTCAATCAATCAATCAATCAATGTTTACGTATACAGCCCTAAATCACTAGTGTCTCAAAGGGCTGCACAAACCACTACGACATCCTCGGTAGGCCCACATAAGGGCAAGGAAAACTCACACCCAGTGGGACGTCGGTGACAATGATGACTATGAGAACCTTGGAGAGGAGGAAAGCAATGGATGTCGAGCGGGTCTAACATGATACTGTGAAAGTTCAATCCATAATGGATCCAACACAGTCGCGAGAGTCCAGTCCAAAGCGGATCCAACACAGCAGCGAGAGTCCCGTTCACAGCGGAGCCAGCAGGAAACCATCCCAAGCGGAGGAGGATCAGCAGCGCAGAGATGTCCCCAGCCGATACACAGGCAAGCAGTACATGGCCACCGGATCGGACCGGACCCCCTCCACAAGAGAGAGTGGGACATAGGAGAAAAAGAAAAGAAACGGCAGATCAACTAAAAAGGGAGTCTATTTAAAGGCTAGAGTATACAAATGAGTTTTAAGGTGAGACTTAAATGCTTCTACTGAGGTGGCATCGCGAACTGTTACCGGGAGGGCATTCCAGAGTACTGGAGCCCGAAATGAAAACGCTCTATAGCCCGCAGACTTTTTTTGGGCTTTGGGAATCACTAATAAGCCGGAGTCCTTTGAACGCATATATATATATATATATATATATATATATATATATATATATATATATATATATATATATATGTTGTATCCATACATCCATTTTCTACCGCTTATTCCCTTTTGGGGTCGCGGGGGGCGCTGGCGCCTATCTCAGCTACAATCGGGCGGAAGGCGGTGTATACCCTGGACAAGTCGCCACCTCATATTATTTATTATTATTATTGTCTATTGTGAGCGAACTGTGGTGCTGAATTTCCCCCAGGGATCACTAAAGTACTCTCTACTCTATTCTATATATACATGTATGAATATATATATATATATATATATATATATATATATATATATATATATATATATATATATATATATACATATATATATATATATACACACACACACTAACATGTAAAGTAATGTGAATTATATTTATATAGTGCTTTCTCTCTAGTGACACAAAGCGCTTTACATAGTGAAACCCAATATCTAATTTTTACTTTTAAAGTCCTACTGAAAGCCACTACTAGCGACCACACAGTCTGATAGTTTATATATCAATGATGAAATATTAACATTGCAACACATGCCAATACGGCCTTTTTAGTTTACTAAATTGCAATTTTACATTTCCCGCGAAGTGTCCGGTTGAAAATGTCGCGGGTTGTAGCGGACGTTATTTTCCAGCCCGATCCAAGTTATAAGTCGTCTGCTTTAATCGCATAATTACACAGTATTCTGGACATCTGTGTTGCTGAATCTTTTGCAATTTGTTCAAAAATAATGGAGAAGTCAAAGTAGAAAGATGGAGGTGGGAAGCTTTTAGCCTTTAGCCACACAAACACATGGTGTTTCTTTGTTTAAAATTCCCGGAGGGGAAGCTTTACTATGGATCAGAGTGGTCAAGCGAACATGGATCCCGACCACGTGTCAACCGGCAGGTTTCAGTGAGAAAATTGAGGTGATAAGTTGGCTCTTAACGTAGTTATGAGCGGAGATGGCGTTGTCCTGCAGCTGCGGACTATTACCTCCTCCCACCGGAGACAATGGCGGTCACCACACCCGTGGCCACACCCCTCCGACATTCAGGTACTATATAATCTCACTAAAACACTAGTAACTCAATAGGCAGGTAAGGGATTTTCCAGAATTATCCTAGTAAATGTGTCTAATAACATCTGAATCGCTCTCACTACCATCATCTTTTTTTCCCCCCAGTCTTTCACTATCAATATCCTCATCCACAAATCTTTCATCCTCGCTCAAATTAATGGGGAAATTGTCGTTTTCTCAGTCCGAATCGCTCTAGCTGCTGGTGGCTATGATTGTAAACAATGTGAGGCTGTGAGGAGCTCTACAACCCGTGACGTCACGCCCACATCGTCTGCTACTTCCGGTGCAGGCAAGGCTTTTTTATTAGCGGCCAAAAGTAGAGATCTTTATCGTCGATGTTCTCTACTAAATCCTTTCGGGCAAAAATATGGCAATATCGCGAAATGATCAAGTATGACACATAGAATGGACCTGCTATCCCCGTTTAAATAAGAAAATCTCATTTCAGTAGGCCTTTAAAGCAGTGTGGGTGGCACTTGGAGCAGGTGGGTAAAGTGTCTTGCCCAAGGACACAACGGCAGTGACTAGGATGGCGGAAGCGGGGATCGAACCTGCAACCCTCGAGTTGCTGGCACAGCCACTCTACCAACCGAGATATAACGCACTTCAATCAGAGCAGAGAAACCTGCAAAACAGGCTTGTAGAAATGAACTGAACCTCTGTTTTTCCTGACCTGACATACAGTATATTCCAGTCTACCCCGGTATTGAGCATTGTATAACGGATAAACCACAGAAACATATATATATATATATATATATATATATATATATATATATATAAGTATATAAGTATTGCTTTTCCGGTTTACCTATGACGTCACACCAGGCATTGTGGTCTTAAATCACAAGTGTCTCAAAGGGCTGCACAAGCCACGACGACTTCCTCGGCTCAGATCCTACAAACCCCGTTTCCATATGAGTTGGGAAATTGTGTTAGATGTAAATATAAACGGAATACAATGATTTGTAAATCCTTTTCAACCCATATTCAGTTGAATATGCTACAAAGACAACATATTTGATGTTCAAACTGATAAACATTTTTTTGTGTTGCAAATAATCATTAACTTCAGAATTTGATGCCAGCAACATTTGACAAAGAAGTTGGGAAAGGTGGCAATAAATACTGATAAAGTTGAAAAATGCTCATCAAACACTTATTTGGAACATCCCAGAGGTGTGCGGGCTAATTGGGAACAGGTGTGTGCCATGATTGGGTATAAAAGCAGCTTCCATGAAATGCTAAGTAATTCACAAACAAGGATGGGGTGACGGTCATCAATTTGTAAGCAAATCGTCAAACAGTTTTAGAACAACATTTCTCAACAAGCTATTGCAAGCAATTTTGTGATTTTACCATCTACGGTCCGTAAAATCATCAAAATGTTCAGAGAATCTGGAGAAATCACTGCACGTAAGCGATGATATTACAGACCTTTGATCCCTCAGGCGGTACTGCATCAAAAACCAACATCAGTGTGTAAAGGATATCACCACATGGGCTCAGGAACAGTTCATAAAACCACTGTCAGTAACTACAGTTGGTCGCTACATCTGTAAGTGCAAGTTAAAACTCTGCTATGCAAAGCCAAACCCATTTATCAACAATGGCTTCGCTGGGCCTCAGCTCATCTAAGATGGACTGATGCAAAGTGGAAAAGTGTTCTGTGGTCTGACGAGTCCACGTATCACATTATATGTGGAAACTGTGGACGTGGTGTCCTCCGGAACAAAGAAGAAAATAACCATCCGGATTGTTGTAGGCGCAAAGTTGAAAAGCCAGCATCTGTGATGGTGTGGGGGTGTATTAGTGCCCAAGGCATGGGTAACTTACACATTTGTGAAGGCACCATTAATGCTGAAAGGTCCATACAGGTTTTGGAGCAACATATGTTGTCATCCAAGCAACGTTATCATGGACGCCCCTGCTTATTTCAGCAAGACAATTCCAAGCCACGTGTTACATCAGCGGGGCTTCGTAGTAAAAGAGTGCGGGTACTTTCCTGGCCGGCCTGCAGTCCAGACCTGTCTCCCATGGAAAATGTGTGGCGCATTATGAAGCGTAAAATATGACAGTGGAGACCCCGGACTGTTGAAGGACTGAAGCTCTACATAAAACAAGAATGTGTAAGAATTCCACTTTCAAAGCTTCAACAATTAGTTTCCTCAGTTCCCAAACGTTTATTGAGTGTTGTTAAAAGAAAAGGTGATGTAACACAGTGGTGAACATGCCCTTTCCCATCTACTTTGGCACGTGTTGCAGCCATGAAATTCTAAGTTAATTATTATTTGCAAAAACGAAGTTTATGAGTTTGAACATCAAATATATTGTCTTTGTAGTGCATTCAACTGAATATGGGTTGAAAAGGATTTGCAAATAATTTTATTCCGTTTATATTTACATCTAACACAATTTCCCAACTCATATGGAAACGGGCTTTGTACATCAGGGCGAGGAAAAATTAAACCCAGTGGAATGACAATGAGAAACCTTGGAGAGGACTGCAAATGTCCATCCCCCCCTCTAGGGCAACCGGTGCTATGGACGTCGCGTGGATCTTGTTAAATAGCAGACAGTATCAAAAAATGATCTTGTATTCGCTACGATTATGATGCTACGAACAAGAATGAATCGGGGCGGATTCATGAAAAGAAAGATCGGTGTCAGAGCTTTAGACTAATTGAGCCCGTGTACACGTACTGATAGTAGTTAATGTCATTTATTACACAGATAAAGCCTTCAAAAAACATCTAAAACTGCCGACAACAATTGATAGACAATTAGTGACAAGCAAATTCGTAACATGGCATAATTAATAATAAATAATGTAAAATTACTTAATGGTAAAAACATTTCACAGCATATTGAACAAATAATAATCTTTTACATGCGTGAGTTCTCATGTGCACATTTAAAACATTTTCGAGAAAAGCTTTTACCGCCCACTTAACAATGAACTTGTTTGGATCCTGCGTGTCTTCTCATGTGTTGAGTCAAACCGCGTTTCTCCGAGAAGGTTTTACCACAAACTGAACAGTTAAAGAACTTTACACCTGTGTGAGTTCTCATGTGTTGCGTCAAACTACTGTTTTGGGTGAAGCCTTTGCCACAAACTGAACAATCAAATGGTCTTTCTCCTGTGTGCGTTCTCATGTGTTTAGTCAAGTTGCATCTTTGTAAAAATCTTTTACCGCAAACTGAACAAATACATTGTTTTTCTCCAGTGTGTGTTCTCATGTGTTGAGTCAAACCGCTCCTGAAAGCAAAGTTTTTACCACAAACTGAGCAATCAAATGGTCTTTCTCCTGTGTGCGTACTCATGTGTTCATTCAAACCGCTTTTGCGAGAAAAGTTTTTGCCACAAGTTGAACATTCAAATGGTCTTTCCCCCGTGTGCGTTCTCATGTGTTTGGTCAAACCGCTTGTTTGAAAGAAGCGTTTACCGCACACTGAACAAACAAATGGTTTTACCCCCGTGTGTGTACTCATGTGTCGATTCAAACTGCTATTTCTAGAAAAGCTTTTGATGCAAACTGAACAACTAAACGGTTTTTCTGCAGTGTGTGTTCTCATATGGTCGGTCAAGCTGCTTTTGTGAGAAAAGTTTTTCGCACAAACTGAACAATTAAATGGTCTTTCTCCTGTGTGTGTTCTCATGTGTACCGTCATTACGGTCTTTTGAGAAAAGCTTTTAGCGCAAACTGAACAATGAAATGTTTTTTCTTCTGAGTGTGTTCTCATGTGTTCAGTCAAACGGCTATTTTTAGTACATCTAACGCCACAAATTAGACAGTTCACGCTATTTTTGCGTGTCTTCTTTTTAGAGCAGTTGCCGTCTTTGTTGCCAGTCTGAATCCTCATGACACCTTCACAGTCTGTATCGCTGCTCAAAGTTACTTTAACCTCGTCTTCAGCCTCACTATATGATAGTGGAGCTAAAAGGTTGTCTCCTTGGGGTTCCTCTTCGTCATCTTCAGTCTTCGCAGATAATTCAACCTCGTCTTCAGCCTCACTATCTGATAGTGAAGTTAAGAGGTATTCTGGTTGTGGTTTCTCTTCATCATCTTCAGTCTTCACAGAGACAACAGTCATTGACAACTTGGTGTAATCAGCTTCCTCTCGTCTTAGAAGACACTCTCCCTCCTTAGTGATGCAGAGTTCCTCCTCTTCCTTTTTAATGTGGGGGAGCTGTGAAGCTTCCTGCTTCCAAGTGGAGCTCCCTCCCTGCGACTGAGGGGGAAGTTCTTCTGGATGACCAATCAATTGCTGGACGTCTGAGGAACACAAATACATTCAATGTATTTCTTTATGATGCATCATCTGTGATGTTCATAGGGCTGGGCAATTTTATGGTTGTGATTGCGATACATTTCAAGTCAATTACTGTACAATTTATACCAAAAGGTGTTGTTAGTGAAATCCTTAGCTTTGTCACGTTTAAATAGTTTTTATTTTATTGGGTGAAATACCACAGAAAGGAACATAAGGAGGAACTGCAATTATTTATGGTGTTTTTCCACAATCATTTACAAACTTTATATAGGACCAGAATGCATTTGTTTTTCTTTTTTTGCATTTTAACTCGTACATAAAGGCTATCAAAAGTCAGCGAACAACGGAGGCAATAGGAGTCATTATGTGACTGAGTGTATTGCGCCCGTAAAGCCCTGTAAAAAAAAACAACATCCAAAAACCACCAACAACACCCCATTTACATCTTGTGACCTTGATATTAAGTATTTACAATATTATTATTAAAAGGTCTGACCTTAATGGATTTTTTTTTTGCAGATCAGTGATCACAGCGAGGTAACTCGCTCATACAACTATTAACATACTGAGCCGGTGAGCTGCTGCATCGCCTATGGGTTGGTGAGAGTTAATTTTATATTATAAATAATGCATCTTACTTGTATAGTAGAAGGTTGGCCATCTGTGACATCCAACTTATACCCAGAAATGTCGAGAAAGACATGTCCTAAATCAGGGATGTCAAAGTGGTTTTCATTGAGGGCCAAATGGCAGTTATGGGGCCGCTTGTAACAGTGGATAATGGAGGAATTGGCCTCTGGATTTCATTATTCATTATATAAATGTTTTAAGTAGACTGTCCATTTTACAGTAAAAACTTTGCATTTAAAACATTTTACTTTTGTTTTTTTGTTTTAGAACATTTTACGGTAAATGGAAAAACAGTACCACTGTTTTTTTTTGGAAGGGAAGGGGTTTGCGAAAAAAAGCTGGCAGATCAGTTGCCAGAATTTTTGTGTTAAATTGACATTGTATTTTAAAACATTATATTGTTCAGGGAAAAACAGTACAAAATTTTTTTTTAATTGTGGCAACTTTGTTGTCAGTTTTTGTACCATAAAAACAAATTCACAGCAATACACCGTTAAGGGGAACATTATCAGCAGACCTATGTAAGCGTCAATATATACCTTGATGGTGCAGAAAAAAGATCATCTATTTTTTTAACCGATTTCCGAACTCTAAATGGGTGAATTTTGGCGAATTAAACGCCTTTCTGTTTATCGCGCTGGAGGCGATGACGTCAGAATGTGACGTCGCCGAGGTAACACACCCACCATTTTCATTTTCAACACATTACAAACACCGGGTTTCAGCTCTGTTATTTTCCGTTTTTTTGACTATTTTTTGGAACCTTGAAGACATCATGGCTCGTCGGTGTGTTGTCGGAGGGTGTAACAACACTAACAGGGAGGGATTCAAGTTGCACCACTGGCCCCAAGATGCCAAAGTGTCTGCCGCCAGACCCCCATTGAATGTACCAGAGTGTCCCCAATATACCGGCGATGCTAAGACAGACATGGCACAGAGATGTATGGATAACCTGCAGATGCATTTGCAACGATAGTCAAGAAATCACAAAGGTGAGTTTTGTTGATGTTGACTGCCAGCTAATCGATGCTAACATGCTACGCTAATCAATGCTAACATGCTATTTACCGGCGGTGCTAAAGCAGACATGGTACAGAGATGTATGGATAACTTGCAGATGCATTTGCAACTATATTACGTTTCCTTCCACCCACATTTAATGCGAAAAAAACACTTACCAATCGACGGATTTAAGTTGCTCCAGTGTCAAAAGATGCGAAAGTCCTGATCGTTTGGTCCGCACATTTTACTGGCGATGCTAACGCAGCTATTCGGCCATGCTATGGCTATGAATAGCGTCAATAGCTATTCGCTCAATAGCTTCAGTTTCTTCTTCAATACTTTCATACTCCAACCATCTGTTTCAATACATGCGTAATCTGTTGAATCGCTTAAGTCGCTGAAATCCGAGTTTGAATCCGAGCTAATGTCACTATATCTTGCTGTGGTATTCCCATTGTTTGTTTACATTGGCAGCACTGTATGACGTCACAGGGAAATGGCCAGTGTCTTCGCAGAGAGCGAAAATAAGGCACTTTAAAGCTTTATTTAGGGATATTCCGAGACCGGTAAAATTTTGAAAAAAACTTCAAAAAATACAACAACCCACTGGGAACTGATTTTTATTGTTTTTAACTCTTTTGAAATTGTGATAATGTTCCCCTTTAAAAACAACAATCGTAGATTTTACAGTCAAAAACTGGTGGCTCAGCCAACAGAGTTTAAATGCAAAAAAATAGTAGTATTTTTTTTCCAATTTACAGTAATATTCTGTAAAGAACAACGTAACATTTATTGTCATTTTTATTCATTCGATGGGTAGTTTGCTGTAAAGTTAAGTATTTTTATTTAGGCAAAAACGTGGTTGGAAAATATGATGATACACTAATATCTGTTGCAATATTGGATACTAATAAAGTTTAAAAATGTATGCAATTTCAAGCAGCACACATATTTTTTCTGTCAAAATTAAAACAAATCCATTACATTTAGTGATAATATATGAAGTACTTTATTGACATATTATTTCCAGCTGTTTGCGGGCCGAATAGAATGATGTCGTGGCCCAGATCTGGCCCCCAGGCCTTGAGTTTGACACCTGCATCCTAAATTGTCCATTTGGAGCATTACTAATTTATGAGAACATTTTTAGTCGCTATTCAATACCTCCTCTAATTGTAGCATTAATTTAATGCAGAAAAAGTAGCAGTTTGGAATTCACATCCTTAATTTTGATCATGGGAAGGATTGATATTATTTGTGTAAAAGATTAAGACTTTGTATATCTACACAAGAATAATGATAATAGAATTTTCCTTCTGGTCTACTTTCATTTGTTAACTGGATTGTGGGAAAAAAAGTTATTAAATTAACTTTTGTTAGTTAACAAAATTGAAAATAGGAACTTTATAGTAAATACACTACACACTGTGATCTTTCGTGTCCATTATATTTAGACTTTTAGGGGATGTGCTGTAAAAAAAATTAAAAAAAACATCATTCGGGGTGGTAATGATTCATTTAGTCCGCCATGGTGATGAGAATGTTTTGTTTACCTGTTCAAATCGGCACTTTTATTGAAATTGTATTCTGGTACTAAAGACCATATAGAGACGCCATTTTTTATTTTTGTCATTTTTGGCATAGCTCAGTTGGTAGAGTGGCCGTGCCAGCAACTTAAAGGGTTACAGGTTCGATTCCCGCTTCCGCCATCCTAGCCACTGCCGTTGTGTCCTTGGGCAAGACACTTTACCCACCTGCTCCCAGTGCCACCCACACTGGTTTAAAGGTAACTTAGATATTGGGTTTCACTATGTAAAGCGCTTTGAGTCACTAGAGAAAAAGCGCTATATAAATATAATTCACTTTTGTTGCTATTAATGCTGCTACAAAAATTCTGTTTGATTTGAACGTCCTATGTTATGCATTTTGGAATAAACTTTTCAGAATTGGAATTTTGTTTTATTTGATCCATTTATTTTGAGCACACATGCATATATCTTTTGATCATAACCATACCATACCGCCGTCAAAGGAGCTTAACATTGAACTACATCTAAGAAAAATAATAATATAAGAAATAAATATATATATTTTTTTAACTGGGCAGTCGGGACCCATTGAATTTCCCTGGAACCCGTTTAACTCACCACCTGTGGGACCCGGGGACTCACTACATTGAAAACCTATCCACATTACTGCAAACGACTTGAAGTTAGTATTATTCGCAGACAACACAACTGCGTTCTGTTCAGGAGAGTCCACACAGAAGTTAATGCAAATAATAATAGAAGACATTAATCAATTTAAGAGATAGTTTGATAAAAATAGACTATGAATCTCAGTAAAACTAAAATAATGTTGCTCATTTAAGTTGGAGGGAAAGTCAAACAACTACGCGGACATTGAAAGGGTAAAATAAATAACTCTTTTGTTCGTCAAAATTGACGATAAAATGAACTGGAAGTCTCGAATAAAAATATACAAAATAAAGTGGCCAGAAATATTTCAAGACTGAACGAAACAAAACATGCTCTGAACCTAAAATCACTTCATAGTCTCTAGCATTGCTCGCTAGTGTTACCGTAGATGGGTTATTGTGTGGAAATATGGGGAAATAACTACAAAAGTACACCTCTTCACTAACCATGTAACAACAAAGATCAGATGGAATAACACATAATGTTGGATGTAGAGAATATATAACAAATAAAATGAAATTCTATGATTTGGTGCATTTAGAAACAGCTAAAATGATGTAATTGCTACCCAAGAATGTACAACAATTCCTCTTAACGAAAGAAAAAACATTTGTATGCCTATCTCAGCTACAATCGGGCGGAAGGCGGGGTGCTGGAGTAAACACATGCTGAGAAATAGCTCCGTGCCTGCCTACTTTATGGGTTATATATCAACCTGTGGATAACAGAGACAAATATAATAGTCTCCTTTTCAGGCGAGAGAGGACGCTAAAGGCAGTGCCTTTAAGGCAGGACCCCAATATTGTTGTCCGGGTGGAAATCGGGAGAAATAGGGGAGAATGGTTGCCCCGGGAGATTTTGGGGAAATTCGGGAGTCTCCCGGGAAAATCGTGAGGGTTGGCAAGTATGTTCTATCGTCGTCGAAATTGTGCAACACTATTAATATATACACGCTTTATGTTATACAGTTTGTCCACATGGCACAGCACTAATGGGGTATGCTTTTATTTTTGTATGGTTCTGTCTAGGGATGTCCGATAATATCGGACTGCCGATATTATCGGCTGATAAAGGCATTAAAATGTAATATCGGAAATTATCGGTATCCGTTTCAAAAAGTAAAATGTATGACTTTTTAAACGCGGCTGTGTACACGGACGGCAATTAACCTGAAAGGGGAACATTATCACAATTTCAAAAGGGTTAAAAACAATAAAAATCAGTTCCCTGTGGCTTGTTGTATTTTTGGAAGTTTTTTTTCCAAATTTTACCGGTCTCGGAATATCCCTAAATAAATCTTTAAAGTGCTTTATTTTCGTCTCTCTGCGAAGACACTGGCCATTTCCCTGTGACGTCACACAGTGCTGCCAATGTAAACAAACAATGGGAATACCACAGCAAGATATAGTGACATTAGCTCGGATTCAAACTCGGATTTCAGCGACTTAAGCGATGGTTGGAGTATGAACATATTGAAGAAGAAACTGAAGCTATTGAGCGAATAGCTATTGACGCTATTCATAGCAATAGCATGGCCGAATAGCTGCGTTAGCATCGCCGGTAAAATGTGCGGACCAAACGATCAGGACTTTCGCATCTTTTGACACTGGAGCAACTTAAATCTGTCGATTGGTAAGTGTTTTTTTTCGCAATAAATGTGGGTGGAAGGAAACGTAATATAGTTGCAAATGCATCTACAGGTTATCCATACATCTCTGTGCCATGTCTGCCTTAGCATCGCCGGTCAAATGTGGAGACACTCTGGCACATTCAATGGGGGTCTGGCGGCAGACACTTTGGCATCTTCGGGCCAGTGGTGCAACTTGAATCCCTCCCTGTTAGTGTTGTTACACCCTCCGACAACACACCGACGAGGCATGATGTCTCCAAGGTTCCAAAAAATAGTCAAAAAAACGGAAAATAACAGAGCTGAGACCCGGTGTTTGTAATGTGTTGAAAATGAAAATGGTGGGTGTGTTACCTCGGCGACGTCACATTCTGACGTCATCGCCTCCAGCGCGATAAACAGAAAAGCGTTTAATTCGCCAAAATTCACCCATTTAGAGTTCGGAAATCGGTTAAAAAAATAGATGGTCTTTTTTCTGCACCATCAAGGTATATATTGACGCTTACATAGGTCTGTTGATAATGTTCCCCTTTAAAGGCACTGCCTTTGCATGCCGGTCCAATCACATAAAATCTACGGCTTTTCACACACACAAGTGAATGCAAAGCATACTTGGTCAACAGCCATACAGGTCACACTGAGGGTGGCCGTATAAACAACTTGAACACTGTTACAAATAAGCGCCACATTGATGAACCCACACCAAACAAGAATGACAAACACATATCGGGGGAACATCTGCATAGTAACACAACAGAACAAATACCCAGAACCCCGTGCGGCACTAACTCTCCCAGGACGCTACAATATACAACCCCCCCACCCCCAACCTCCCCATGCTCTCTCAGGGAGAGCATGTCCCAAATTCCAAGCTGCTGTTTTGAAGCATGTTAAAAAAAAATAATGCACTTTGTGACTTCATTAACAAATATGGCAGTGCCATGTTGCCATTTTTTTCCCCCATAACTTGAGTTGATTTATTTTGGTAAACCTTGTTGAATTGTTTAATGCATCCATCGGGGCGTCACAACAAAATTCGGCATAATAATGTGTTCATTTCACGACTGTACATGTCGGTGTCGGTTGATATCGGAATCGGAATATCGGCTAAAAAGCCATTATCAGATATCTCTAGTTCAGTTTCTTAACAAACTCTTTGGAGCGATAAGCGAGCTACAAGTGTAACGAGTCCTAGGTTATTAAAGACATGAGTGTCCATGTCTGAATAATGAGAGTTACTTGTAGAACTGTAACATGAGATTTTGGGTCTTTTGGCAAAGTAATTTTTTTTTTCTGACCATGCATATTTTAGGTATCCAACATTGCATAATCTAAACATTTCATTGGCTTTGTAGAGAGAGATACAACAACAAAAACCCATCCATTCATCCATTTTCTACTGCTTGTCCCATTGGGGGGTGCTGGAGCCTATCTCAGCTGCATTCGGGCGGAAGGCGGGGTATACCCTGGACAAGTCGCCACCTCGTCGCAGGGCCAACACAGATAGACAGACAACATTCACACACTAGGGACCATTTAGTGTTGCCAATCAACCTATCCCCAGGTGCATGTCTTTGGAGGTGGGAGGGGCCTATCGCCAAGTGCATGTTTTTGGAGGTGGGAGGGGCCTATCCCCAGGTGCATATCTTTGGATGTGGGAGGGGCCTATCCCCAGGTGCATGTCTTTGGAGGTGGGAGGAAGCCTGAGCACACAGAGGGAACCCACGCAGTCACGGGGAGAACATGCAAACTCCACACAGAAAGACCCCGAGCCCGGGATTGAACGCAGGACCTACTCAGTGGCCTAGTGGTTAGAGCAGGGGTCGGGAACCTTTTTGGCTGAGAGAGCCATGAAAGCCAAATTATTCAAAATGTATTTCCGTGAGAGCCATATCATATTTTTTTACACTGAATACAACTAAATGCGTGCATTTTTAGGTAAGACCAACATTTCTAGAGTATAAGTCTCTTATTCTTTTTAATAACATTGTTATTCTGAAGCTAACCAATCATAAATAAAATGTCATGTCTGTTGATCATGTTTTTGTTTGGCCAAGTGCTGTTTGTCCTTTGGACTCTTTAAGTTCCTGTTTTTTTCCACTCCCTTCTCTGGTTTCCTTGGTTACTCATTTTGTCCACCTGTCTCTGGCAGAGGCAGTATTTAAGCTCGTCTTTGCCAGTCAGTCGCCCTGGCCTCAATGTGATCTTTTCTTGCTCTGTGCTGACTTGTTTCATGCCTTGCCATAGTTTCGTGCTTCATGCCATGCCAAGTAAGTTTTGTTTGATTTATGTTCATAGTCTGCTTATGCGTTAGCTTTGTTCCTTAGCCCAAGTTGTGCCTCCACTGTGAGCGATTTTTGTTTGTATCTTTTTTAGTTTAAATTAAATCATGTTTTTATCGGGAGGAACTCAAAGTAAAGCCGCTGCTCCTCCACATGGAGAGGAGCCAGATGAGGTGGTTCGGGCATCTGGTCAGGATGCCACCCAAACGCCTCCCTAGGGAGGTGTTTAGGGCACGTCCAGCTGGTAGGAGGCCACGGGGAAGACCCAGGACACGTTGGGAAGACTATGTCTCCCGGCTGGCCTGGGAACGCCTCGGGATCCCCCGGGAAGAGCTAGACGAAGTGGCTGGAGATAGGGAAGTCTGGGCTTCCCTGCTTAGGCTGCTGCCCCCGCGACCCAACCTCGGATAAGCGGAAGATGATGGATGGATGGATGGATGTTTTTACCTAAATGTCATGTCCCGAGTAGTCCGTCTGCCTTCCTGGGGGAACGACCCTGCGGCAAGCTGCGACCCCCTCCATCGTGACATAAAATACTTCTTACCATTATGTGACTACTTAAACGGGTGCGGTAGGAAACGGATGGATGGATTTAAATGCATGAGAATGTTTTATATTTTGCACGTTATTTTTAACACTGTGATTACCAGCGAAATTAATCATAATTATCGTGTTAAGCAATGTCAGCTCAGATTTATCTGAGAGCCAGATGCAGTCATTAAAGAGCCACATCTGGCTCGAGAGCCATAGGTTCCCTACCCCTGGGTTAGAGTGTCGGCTCTGAGATGGGTAGGTTGTGAGTTCAAACCCCGGCCGAGTCATACCAAAGACTATAAAAATGGGAGCCATTACCTCCCTGCTTGGCACTCAGCGTCGAGGGTTGGAATTGGGGGTTGAATCAGCAAAAATTAATCCCGGGCGCATCACCGCTGCTGCTCACTGCTCCCCTCACCTCTCAGGAGGTGATCAAGGGTGATGGGTTAAATGCAGCGGATAATTTCGCCACACCTAGTGTGTGTGTGTGTGTGTGACTATCATTGCTACTTTAACTTTACTCAGGACCTTCGTATTGTGAGGCACATGCACTAACCCTTGTACCACCGTGCTGCCCCCCAAAAATCAAATGATTAAAACTACTTTGGTAACTTTTATTTTACTTTATGAGCTGTGCCACCTGTGTTTCTTGTTGTTTTTTACCTCCAGTCCTCTGCAGGTTGATGTAGACATGTGGTCCAGTCTTCTCTTCACACACTGCACATCTCTTACTCATCTCCAACATCTTTACATTCAAATCGTTATTTTCCTCACGCAAGCGCTTGTTTTGCTCTTCCAGTTTCTTGATTCGACTTTTGCATTCTTCCAGCTCCTCTGATTTGAACTCCACTGCCTTCTTCAAGCTAACAATCATGGCGGCTCTTTGTTTACATTCATCCACAAAGTCGGCTATTTTGTCATCGACGCTCTTTTCAGGCCTTACAATTGTCTCCGAAATGGCGTTGTTGGAAACATCGATTCGTTCATCGTCGTGTGCAGTTTTCGTCTTTTCCCCTCCTGATTCTCTTTCACTTTCTCTTTGACATGACGTCGCCATCTTAGCATAGCAGTAGTCGTCCATCTTCTATCACGTCATCAATATACACTTCAGATAACACCCCCATCGCTCCAAACTCAATATTTGAGGACTTATATCGCTGTCACATCGCCAATTCTTAAAAGTTTCTCGCAAAGCTACGAGCGTTCAGTCCGCCATCTTGGTCGCCATCAAATATCCTTATAAGCCGCTCGATCCGTCTGCGCATGCGCCAAATTCAGCCATTTCCGGTCCTGCCTCGTTATCTTCTTCTGTTGTTTTATTTTGACAGGGTTTGTGGAAGTTGCATCGCTTGTGTCTTCCGCCTTCATACGCTTCAAAAAGCGATGAATATAAGTAATTACTCTTTTGGGGGGGAAAGTTTTAAGTGAGAAGACTGTGAAACGTTTAAATATCTTGAGTGCATTTTAGAGATTGTTTTTGAGACTCTCTTGCTCCTAAAATGTGAAACATTTATGTTTGGAATGTGACACTGTGCTTTTATTTTGGGAGGAGCTAGCAGGAAGATAGCATAGTTATGGGTCCTTTTACTGCTAAATGCATGCTAATGTTAGCAGGTTAGCATGCAAATATGAACATGCTACCTTTTTAGCTGATTTTACGTCTTTTATTCTGTAATTAGACAGCCACTTAGTCATAGAACTTGGTATGTCACACATGTTAACTGATAGCATGCTAATGTTAGCGTGCTAGCATGCTATCAGTTAACATGATATCAATAATATTAGCATGCTAGCTAATATTAGCATGCTAGCTTTTTTAAGCATGTTTTACAACCGTTTACTCCAGAGTCATATAACTTGGTGCGGGACACTTGTAAACTGTTAGCATGCAAACGTTAGCATGCTAATATTAAAGTGCTGACTTTTTTTTCTCCCCCTAAATGTACTTTTATTACCCTTTAATTTCCCAGCCATACACTTCGGAGCAGTGGTCCCGGTACCGGGCCGCGGCTCGATTGGTACCGGGCAGCAGAAATTTTTTTTATAATTTATTTATTTTTTCTTTCTTTTTGAATTAAATCAACATAAAAAAACACAAGCTAGACTTACAATTAGTGCACCAACCCCAAAAAACTCCCGTTCTCATGACAAAAAATTTAATAAAAATTAAATTAAATAAAAAGAAATAAACATTTTTTTTTTATCAATCCAACAAAACAATACACAGCAATACCATAACAAAACAATCCAAATCCAAAACCAAACCTGACCCAGCAACACTCAGAACTGGAATAGACAATTCGATTCAATATCGATTCTTGGGGTCGCAATTAGATTATTTATCGATTTTTTTCGATGTAACGCGATTCTCGATTCAAAAACGATATTTTTCCGATTCAAAAGGATTCTGTATTCATTCAATACATAGATTTCAGCAGGATCTACCCCAGTCTGCTGACATGCTAGCAGAGTAGTAGATAAAAAAAAAAAAAAGCTTTAATAATTGTAAAGGACAATGTTTTATCAACTGATTGCAATAATGTAAATTTGTTTTAACTATTAAACAAACCAAAAATATGACTTATTTTATCTTTGTGAAAACATTGGACACAGTGTGTTGTCCAGCTTATGAGATGCCATGCAAGTGTAAGCCACTGTGACACTATTGTTCTTTTTTATTATTTATATAAATGTCTAATGATAATGTCAATGAGGGATTTTTAATCACTGCTATGCTGAAATGATAACTAATATTGATACTGTTGTTGATAATATTCACTTTTGTTTCACTACTTTTGGTTTGTTCTGTGTGGTGTTTGTGTCTCCTCTCAATTGCTCTGTTTATTGCAGTTCTGAGTGTTGCTGGGTCACGTTTGGTTTTGGAATTGGATTGCATTGTTATGGTATTGCTGTGTATTGGTTTGTTGGATTTATTAAAATAAAAAAAATAAAAAAATCTATTTAAAAAAATAATTAGAATCGATTCTGAATCACACAACGTGAGAATCGCGATTCGTATTCGAATCAATTTTTCCCCACACCTCTAATTATTAATGTAATTGACATTAAAAAAGGCTTAAAACCCCATCTTTTTTAAAAAAGCCTTTTTGTAGAAATGCCTGCTGGTTCTAGCTATTGGGCTGTTTCTAGTTTTTTATTTTATTTATTTTTATTATCTTTTTATATTACTATCATTATTACTATTTTTGTTTTACACTGTGGTACTTTGAGGTTGTTTGCTCAACATAAAGTTTTTTTGTTTTTTTTTTACAAATAAAATCTATTATTATTATTATCATTAAGAGTATGTGAAATGTTGACTTCTACCTTGTTTCCTTCCGTGTTTACCTCCTTAAAGTAAAATCAATCAGAAATATGCAGCAGTCAAAATATGCCAAACATGGATATGTATTTGTGGAGAGTGTTATTAATTTTTTCCCACATGTTTTTAAATGAGTGTAATTTAGATTTTTTTTTTTTTTTGTATGGTGAATAGACGTTTTTTATACTAGCCACACATTTTATGTTAGTTGGAATATATATATTTTTTGCACCACGACTAGGGCAAGGGTGTCTGCTTTGGGTCATATAAGTAAATGCTGTGCTTCTTCAGAGCACAGTTAAAGGATGTTGGCCTGAAAAACCTCATGTTGTCTACTAGATGGCGACAATATGTCGGTACCCAAAGCATCGGACGTTTGCAATCTCCCTGCCCCCAAGATTCCTCAATAAACTCGCTGGGCAATTTGACGCTATGGTAGTACAGTTTTATTTTGATTTTACATTAAAATATGATACTCTGACCAGTGGCCCAACATTTGGTAAAGAACAAAAAAAAAAAAGTTCCATCATCCACAATCTTTATGTGAGAAAAGGACACATGCCTTCCCCTTGTCTTTGCATTCCTAATAGTCAAAAACTGCTTTTAAGAGGCAGGTAACAATATAGGATATGAGGATTCATCTATTACACCAATAATTCCTTCAAAAACATTTAAAAGTGTCAATAACCTTTTATATATAATTAGTGACAGGCAAAGTCATAACATTAAATGTTAGTAATCAAATTAATTACAATATGGAAAAAAAGCTTTTACAACACACAGAACAATTAAATAGTCTTTCTCCTGTGTAAGTTCTCATGCGCATGGTTAATACTCTTTCGAGAAAAGCTTTTCCCACAAACTGAACAATGAAATTGTTTAGATCCGGTGTGAGTGGTCATGTGTTGAGACAAATGGCATTGTTGCGTAAAGCTTTTACCACAAGCTGAACATTCAAATGGTCTTTCCCCTGTGTGTGTTCTCATGTGCTGAGTCAAACTGCTTTTTTGAGAAAAGGTTTTAAAGCAAACTGAACAATTAAACTGTTTCTCTCCAGTGTGTGTTCTCATGTGTTGAGTCAAATGGCATTGTTGAGTAAAGCTTTTACTGCAAACTGAACAATCAAACGGTTTTTCTCCTGTGTGCGTTCGCATGTGTTTCAACAAACTACTATTTTGAGAAAAGCTTTTACCGCAAACTGAGCAAACACGATGTTTTTCTCCTGCATGTGTTCTCATGTGTTGAGTCAAACCGCTCCTGTGAGAAAAGTTTTTAGCGCAAACTGAGCAATCAAATGGTCTTTCCCCTGTGTGCGTTCTTATGTGTTGCGTCAAACCGCCCTTATTAGAAAAGTTTTTACCGCACGCTGAACAATCAAATGGTCTTTCTCCTGTGTGTGTTCTCATGTGTTTAGTCAAACTGCTGTTTTGAGAAAAGCTTTTACCGCAAACCGAACAAATATATAGTTTTTCTCCCGTGTGTGTTCTCATGTGTAGAGTCAGACTGCTATTTTTAGAAAAGCTTTTGACGCAAACTGAACAACTAAATGGTTTTTCTCCTGTGTGTGTTCTCATGTGATGAGTCAAACTGCTTTTGTGAGAAAAGTTTTTATCACAAACTGAACAATTAAATGTCTTTTCTCCTCTGTGTGTTCTCATGTGTTCAGTCAAATAACTCTTTGTAGTGCATCTTGTACCACAAACTAAACAGCTCCAAGTATTTTTAAATGTCTTCTTTTTAGAACAGTTGCCATGTTTGTTGTCAGTGTGAGTCCTCATATCACCTTCACAGTCTGTATCGCTGCTCAAAGGTTCTTCAACCTCGTCTTCAGCCTCACTATCTGATAGTGGAGCTAAGAGGTTGTCTACTTGTGGTTTCTCTTCATCATCTTCAGTCTTCACAGAGACGACAGTCAGTGGCAACTTGGTGGGATCAGTTTCCTCTCGTCCTAGAAGACACTCTCCCTCCTGAGTGATGCAGACTTCTTCCTCTTCATCTTTAATGTGGGGGGGCTGCGAAGCTTCCTGCTTCAAAGTAAAGCTCCCCACCTGTGGCCGAAGGGGAATTTCTTCAGGATGACCAATCAGCTGCTGGACGTCTGAGGAACACAAACACTTTCAATGTATTACGTTATGATCTTCATGGGGCTCTGCGGGCATATGATCGTGAGTGTGCTAAATTTTAGATCGATAACTGTGAAATGCAAAAAGGGTCATGAAAACTTTAGCGGAATCGTTAGTTTTGTCACGTTTAATGTATGGTTCTGTTGTTTGGTCAGAAATCATAGAGCAGGGGTGTCCCAAAGTGCGGCCCGGGGGCCATTTGCGGCCAGCGGGTTATTTTTTACCGGCCCCACGACACATTTTAAGAATATAATTGAAAAAAATTAACACACATAAAAAGTGGTATAAAAGAGCAAACAGGTGAAATGTAACAATAAATTGTTGCAATGCTTACTCTTATAACACAAAGCTGCCATGCAGGCTGTTTCTTTCTTTGTGAAATAATAATGAATCAAAATCAATGTCATTTTGAATTATTGACCTATTCAAGGCTCTGATTGCGTCACATTAGATATTCCACTTTGAAATATTTTTTGGGGAAAATGTTGCATATTTTGTGTTTTGCCATATAAAAAAACGGAGCTGTTTTTTTTAAAAAAAAGAAGGGCCTAAACAAACAGACAAAACATAAACAACTATAAAACTTAAAATTGACGGATATATCTGGAGTTGATCTCGAGATTATTGTGCTAGAAGTAAACAGTAAAAAAATGTATTATTTATTTTTTAACACTTTAATGAGCAGGACACTTTTGGATCCCCAATTATTTTAGTGTGATTTGTTTTTAAGTGTCATTGCTCAAAAAATAATAATGAATCAAAATCCAAAATTAAGACTCCAATTATTATATAATCTCAAATATTCCATCTAAAAAAGTTATTGGGTGAAAATATTGCATATTTTGTGGTTTTTCCATTTTTTCCCCCTAATATTGATCTAGAGATTTAAAACTTGAAAAATAAGAAAAAATAATAATACTGAATAATGACACATTTTTAATTTTTTTTTTTAACCAAAACCCTTTGGGGTCCCCGGGATCATAACTGAGTGGAGGCCAAAATGTATATTTTTTATACATATATTGTATTGGTTTTTAAAGGGGAACATTATCACAATTTCAAAAGGGTTAAAAACAATAAAAATCAGTTCCCAGTGGCTTGTTGTATTTTTTGAATTTTTTTTCAAAATTTTACTGGTCTCGGAATATCCCTAAATAAAGCTTTAAAGTGCTTGATTTCGGCTCTCTGCGAAGACACTGGCCATTTCCCTGTGACGTCACACAGTGCTGCCAATGTAAACAAACAATGGGAATACCACAGCAAGATATAGCGACATTAGCTCGGATTCAGACTCGGATTTCAGCGACTTAAGCGATTCAACAGATTACGCATGTATTGAAACAGATGGTTGGAGTATGAAAATATTGAAGAAGAAACTGAAGCTATTGAGCGAATAGCTATTGACGCTATTCATAGCCATAGCATGGCCGAATAGCTGCGTTAGCATCGCCGGTAAAATGTGCGGACCAAACGATCAGGACTTTCGCATCATGTGACACTGGAGCAACTTAAATCCGCCGATTGGTAAGTGTTTGTTTCGCATTAAATGTGGGTGGAAGGAAACGTAATATAGTTGCAAATGCATCTGCAGGTTATCCATACATCTCTGTGCCATGTCTGCTTTAGCACCGCCGGTAAATAGCATGTTAGCATCGATTAGCGTAGCTGTTAGCATCGATTAGCTGGCAGTCAACATCAACAAAACTCACCTTTGTGATTTCGTTGACTATCGTTGCAAATGCATCTGCAGGTTATCCATACATCTCTGTGCCATGTCTGTCTTAGCATCGCCGGTCAAATGTGGAGACACTCTGGCACATTCAATGGGGGTCTGGCGGCAGACACTTTGGCATCTTCGGGCCAGTGGTGCAACTTGAATCCCTCCCTGTTAGTGTTGTTACACCCTCCGACAACACACCGACGAGGCATGATGTCTCCAAGGTTCCAAAAAATAGTCGAAAAAACGGAAAATAACAGAGCTGAGACCCGGTGTTTGTAATGTGTTGAAAATGAAAATGGCGGGTGTGTTACCTCGGCGACGTCACATTCTGACGTCATCACCACATGAGCGATAAACAGAAAGGCGTTTAATTCGCCAAAATTCACCCATTTAGAGTTCGGAAATCGGTTAAAAAAATAGATGGTCTTTTTTCTGCACCATCAAGGTATATATTGACGCTTACATAGGTCTGCTGATAATGTTCCCCTTTAAAATAAAAATGATGAAAATGGCCCCCGCTTGCTTTGATTTTTCAGTGTGCGGCCCTCAGTGGAAAAGTTTGGACACCCCTGCCATAGACGTCAACTTAAACAGGAAATGCACTTTTTTTGGAACGTTGCCTATCATTCACAATCCTTATGTAAGACAAGAACACATTTATTTTTGTTTTTTTTGTTGCTTCTTAACTCGGCTAACTCTGCTAAAAATGGAGGTAATGAAGTGAAGTGAATTATATTTATATAGCGCTTTTCTCTAGTGACTCAAAGCGCTTTACATAGTGAAACCCAATATCTAAGTTACATTTAAACCAGTGTGGGTGGCACTGGGAGCAGGTGGGTAAAGTGTCTTGCCCAAGGACACAACGGTAGTGACTGGGATGGCGGAAGCGGGAATCGAACCTGCAACCCTCAAGTTGATGGCACGGCCACTCTACCAACCGAGCTATACCGCCCATGGGAGACTCTAAAGGGGAACATTATCAGCAGACCTATGTAAGTGTCAATATATACCTTGATGGTGCAGAAAAAAGACCATCTATTTTTTTAACCGATTTCCGAACTCTAAATGGGTGAATTTTGGCGAATTAAACGCCTTTCTATTATTCGCACTCGGAGCGATGACGTCACGTGACGTCACATAGGTAGTCAACGCCATTTTCTCAAAAACATTACAAACACCAAGTCAAATCAGCTCTGTTATTTTCCCTTTTTTCGACCGTTTTCCTGTACCTTGGAGACATCATGCCTCGTGGGTGTGTTGTCGGAGGGTGTAACAACACTAACAGGGAGGGATTCAAGTTGATTTACTTGGAGTGTGCATCGATTAGCACGGCATGCTAATCGATACTAACATGCTATTTAGGCTAGCTTTATGTACATTTGTAGCTATATTTGCATCCAGCGTTTCCCTCCACCCACATTCAATGCAAAACAAACACTTACCAATCAACAGATTTAAGTCGCTCCAGTGTCACAAGATGCGAAAGTCCCGATTGTTTGGTCTGCACATTTTACCGGCGATGCTAAGACAGACATGGCACAGAGATGTATGGATAACCTGCAGATGCATTTCCAACAATAAAGTCAATGAAATCACAAAGGTGAGTTTTGTTGATGTTATTGACTTATGTGCTAATCAGACATATTTGGTCGCGGCATGACTGCCAGCTTATCGATGCTAACATGCTATTTAGGCTAGCTGTATGTACATTTGTAGCTATATTAGCATCCAGCGTTTCCTTTCACCCACATTTAATGCCAAACAATCACTTACCAATCGACGGATTTAAGTTGCTCCAGCACATTTTACCGGCGATGCTAAGGCAGACATGACACAGAGATTTATAGATATCCTGCGACAATCGTTGGTTAGAAGGCGATCGCCGAATAGCGTCAATAGCTAATCGCTCGATACCTTCAGTTTCTTCTTCAATTTCGTTTTCGCTATCTGCCTCCATACTCCAACCATCCGTTTCTATACATGCGTAATCTTTTGAATCGCTTAAGCCGCTGAAATCCGAGTCTGAATCCGAGCTAATGTCGCTATATCTTGCTGTGGTATTCGCCATGTTGTTTGTATTGGCAGCACTGGATGAAGTCAAAGGAAAATGGACGGTGGCTTCACAGATAGCGAAAATCAGGCACTTTAAAGCCTTTTTTCGGGATATTCCTTGATGGGTAAAATTTTGAAAAAAAAAATCGAAAAATAAAATAAGCCACTGGGAACTGATTTTTATTGGTTTTAATCCTTCTGAAATTTTGATAATGTTCCCCTTTAAGATGTGACTTTAAGGTTTTACTACTTACGTATAAAATACTACACGGTCTAGCTCCAGCCCATCTTGCTGATTGTATTGTACCATATGTCCCGGCAAGAAATCCGCCTTCGAAGAACTGAACATCTGTGGTTCTCTCCAAGGTTCCTCATTGTCCCATTGGGTTGTCTTTTTCCTTGCCCTGATGTGTGATCTGAACCAAGGATGTCGTTGTGGCTTGTCCACTATGGACAGGACTCTCACACTATTATGTTAGATCCACTATGGACTGGACATTCACTTTTATGTTAGATCCACTATGGACGGAACTCTCACACTATTAAGTTAGATCCACTATGGACTGGACTCTCACACTATTATGTTAGATCCACTATGGACTGGACTCTCACACTATTATGTTAGATCCACTATGGACTAGACTCTCACTATTATGATGGATCCACTATGGACTAGACTCTCACACTATTATGTTAGATCCACTATGGACTGGACTTTCACACTATTATGTTAGATCCACTATGGACTGGACTCTCACACTATTATGTTAGATCCACTATGGACTGGACTCTCACTATTATGTTAGATCCACTATGGACTGGAATCTCACTATTATGTTAGATCCACTATGGACTAGACTCTCACACTATTATGTTAGATCCACTATGGACTGGACTCTCACACTATTATGTTAGATCCACTATGGACTGGACTCTCACTATTATGTTGGATCCACTATGGACTGGACTCTCACTATTATGTTAGATCCACTATGGACTGGACTCTCACACTATTATGTTAGATCCACTATGGACTGGACTCTCACTATTATGTTAGATTCACTATGGATTGGACTCTCACTATTATGTTAGATCCACTATGGACTGGACTCTCACTATTATGTTAGATCCACTATGGACTGGACTCTCACTATTATGCTAGATCCACAATGGACTAGACTCTCACACTATTATGTTAGATCCACTAAGGACTGGACTCTCTCACTATTATGTTGGATCCACTATGGACTGGACTCTCACTATTATGTTAGATTCACTATGGATTGGACTCTCACTATTATGTTAGATTCACTATGGATTGGACTCTCACTATTATGTTAGATCCACTATGGACTGGACTCTCACTATTATGTTAGATCCACTATGGACTGGACTCTCACTATTATGTTAGATCCACAATGGACTAGACTCTCACACTATTATGTTAGATCCACTAAGGACTGGACTCTCTCACTATTATGTTGGATCCACTATGGACTGGACTCTCACTATTATGTTAGATTCACTATGGATTGGACTCTCACTATTATGTTAGATTCACTATGGACTGGACTCTAACACTATTATGTTAGATCCACTATGGACTGGACTCTCACACTATTATGTTAGATTCACTATGGATTGGACTCTCACTATTATGTTAGATTCACTATGGACTGGACTCTAACACTATTATGTTAGATCCACTATGGACTGGACTCTCACACTATTATGTTAGATCCACTATGGACTGGACTCTCACTATTATGTTAGATCCACTAAGGACTGGACTCTCACTATTATGTTAGATCCACTATGGACTGGACTCTCACTATTATGCTAGATCCACAATGGACTAGACTCTCACACTATTATGTTAGATCCACTATGGACTGGACTCTCTCACTATTATGTTAGATCCACTATGGACTGGACTCTCACAATATTATGTTAGCTCCACTATGGTCTGGACTCTCTCATTATTATGTCAGATCCACTATGGACAGGACTCTCACACTATTATGTTAGATCCACTATGGACTGGACATTCACTTTTATGTTAGATCCACTATGGACGGAACTCTCACACTATTAAGTTAGATCCACTATGGACTGGACTCTCACACTATTATGTTAGATCCACTATGGACTGGACTCTCACACTATTATGTTAGATCCACTATGGACTAGACTCTCACTATTATGATGGATCCACTATGGACTAGACTCTCACACTATTATGTTAGATCCACTATGGACTGGACTTTCACACTATTATGTTAGATCCACTATGGACTGGACTTTCACACTATTATGTTAGATCCACTATGGACTGGACTCTCACACTATTATGTTAGATCCACTATGGACTGGACTCTCACTATTATGTTAGATCCACTATGGACTGGAGTCTCACTATTATGTTAGATCCACTATGGACTAGACTCTCACACTATTATGTTAGATCCACTATGGACTGGAGTCTCACTATTATGTTAGATCCACTATGGACTGGACTCTCACACTATTATGTTAGATCCACTATGGACTGGACTCTCACTATTATGTTAGATTCACTATGGATTGGACTCTCACTATTATGTTAGATCCACTATGGACTGGACTCTCACTATTATGTTAGATCCACTATGGACTGGACTCTCACTATTATGTTAGATCCACTATGGACTGGACTCTCACTATTATGCTAGATCCACAATGGACTAGACTCTCACACTATTATGTTAGATCCACTAAGGACTGGACTCTCTCACTATTATGTTGGATCCACTATGGACTGGACTCTCACTATTATGTTAGATTCACTATGGATTGGACTTTCACTATTATGTTAGATTCACTATGGATTGGACTCTCACTATTATGTTAGATCCACTATGGACTGGACTCTCACTATTATGTTAGATCCACTATGGACTGGACTCTCACTATTATGTTAGATCCACAATGGACTAGACTCTCACACTATTATGTTAGATCCACTAAGGACTGGACTCTCTCACTATTATGTTGGATCCACTATGGACTGGACTCTCACTATTATGTTAGATTCACTATGGATTGGACTCTCACTATTATGTTAGATCCACTATGGACTGGACACTCACACTATTATGTTAGATCCACTATGGACTGGACTCTCACTATTATGTTAGATTCACTATGGATTGGACTCTCACTATTATGTTAGATCCACTATGGACTGGACTCTCACTATTATGTTAGATCCACTATGGACTGGACTCTCACTATTATGTTAGATCCACTATGGACTGGACTCTCACTATTATGCTAGATCCACAATGGACTAGACTCTCACACTATTATGTTAGATCCACTAAGGACTGGACTCTCTCACTATTATGTTGGATCCACTATGGACTGGACTCTCACTATTATGTTAGATTCACTATGGATTGGACCCTCACTATTATGTTAGATTCACTATGGATTGGACTCTCACTATTATGTTAGATCCACTATGGACTGGACTCTCACTATTATGTTAGATCCACTATGGACTGGACTCTCACTATTATGTTAGATCCACAATGGACTAGACTCTCACACTATTATGTTAGATCCACTAAGGACTGGACTCTCTCACTATTATGTTGGATCCACTATGGACTGGACTCTCACTATTATGTTAGATTCACTATGGATTGGACTCTCACTATTATGTTAGATTCACTATGGACTGGACTCTAACACTATTATGTTAGATCCACTATGGACTGGACTCTCACACTATTATGTTAGATTCACTATGGATTGGACTCTCACTATTATGTTAGATTCACTATGGACTGGACTCTAACACTATTATGTTAGATCCACTATGGACTGGACTCTCACACTATTATGTTAGATCCACTATGGACTGGACTCTCACTATTATGTTAGATCTACTATGGACTGGACTCTCACACTATTATGTTAGATCCACTATGGACTGGACTATCACTATTATGTTAGATCCACTATGGACTGGACTCTCACTATTACGTTAGCTCCACTATGGACTGGACTCTCACTATTATTTCAGATCCACTATGGACTGGACTCTCACAACTATGTTAGATCCATTATGGACTTGACTATCACAATATTATGTTAGATCCACTATGGACTGGACTCTCACTATTATGTTAGATCCACTATGGACTAGACTCTCACATTATTATGTTAGATCCACTATGGACTGGACTATTATTATTATTATGTTAGATCCACTATGGATTGGACTCTCACAACTATGTTAGATCCACTATGGACTGGACTCTCACTATTATGTTAGATCCACTATGGACTGGACTCTCACACTATTATGTTAGATCCACTATGGACTGGACTCTCACAATATTATGTTAGATCCACTATGGACTGGACTCTCACTATTATGTTAGATCTACTATGGACTGGACTCTCACACTATTATGTTAGATCCACTATGGACTGGACTCTCACACTATTATGTTAGATCCACTACGGACTGCACTCTCACAATATTATGTTAGATCCACTATGGACTGAACTCTCACACTATTATGTAAGATCCACTATGGACTGGAGTCTCACACTAGGGGCGGGAGTCCCCACATCTGTGGTCCTCTCCAAGGTTTGTCATTGTCCCATTGGGTTGAGTTTTTCCTTGCCCTGATGTGGGATCCGAACCAGGGATGTCGTGGCTTGTGCAGCCCTTTGAGACATTCATGATTTAGGACTATATAAGATTGATTTACCCCACAATGGGTTAAATGAGGTAAACAATGTTGTCCATAAGGCACAACACTAATTAGGTTTATAGATTTGTTTCTATTGTCCAGTTTTCAACAAAGTCTTTGGGACAAAAAGCAAGTCCAATAAGTCCTAAGTTATCGAGTAAGAATTGTCCTCGTCGGAAAAATGAGTTCCTTTTAGAAATATACGATGGGATTTTTGCCTTTTCGCTAAGTTTTTTTTCTGACGATACATATTTTAAGTCGATAACATTTACCAATCCAAAACTATTTTTGCTTTATAAAAACAGATACAAAATTTTTGAATCATTGAAATGTGCTTAGTACCAATTACTTTATAAACTGTGACACTTGTGGAGAACTTCCCAATATAAAGTTGACAATAATCAAGTTCTTCTTCTTCTTCTTCTTTATGACCTCCAATCCTCTGCACCTTCTTCTTCCACAACATCTCTGCTTTCACATCATTATTTATTTTGCTCTTCCACTTTCTTCATTTGACTTTTGCATTCTTTCATCTCCTCTGATGTGAACTCCACTGCCTTCTTCAAGCTAACAATCATGGCGGCTCTTTCTTTACATTCTTCAACAAGGTCGGCTCATTTCTCATCCAAGCTCGTTTCGAGGCTCAGGATAGGCTCTAAAAAAGACGTTTTTGGAAACTTCAGGTCACTCACCTTCATCTTCAGTTTTCAGCATTATTTCCGTTGGTGATTTGCTGGAAGTTGGTGGCGCTGATTCTCTTTCACTTTCTCTTTGACATGACGTCGCCATCTTAGCATAGCAGTAGTCGTCCATCTTCTATCACGTCTTCAATCTTCACTTCAGACAACACTCCATCACTCCGAACTCAAACTGCGTTTCGTGGGCTATCGAAGTATTTGAGCTTGTACTTCACGGCTTGATCGTGAATTTTGTCGCTAACAAAGTCTTGGAGCAGCTGGATCTGTTTGCTCATGCGCCAAAAGTCAGCCATTTCCGGTCTAGACTCTCTCTCTCTCTCTCTCTCTTTCGTTTCCGGTCTTGACGTCGTGTCTTCAGCCTTGATACACTTCAAAAAGCAATGGCTGAAAGTAATTCAGTGATAAGATTTCGAAACTTTTATGTCTTGTGTTCTTTATAGTCATCGTTATTGTGACTTGTTAACTGTTGCTCCTGTGCGTGAATAGGTGAGCGTATTAATGTGTGTTTGTCGCCGTCTAGTGGTTCTTATTGGTACATTACGCTGTCTGTCCGTGTGAACACACACGCACGCACACACACACGCACGCACACACACACACACACACACACACACACACACATATATATATATATATATATGTATGTATATATATATATATATATATATATATATATATATACATATTTATATATATATATATATATATATATATATGTATATATATATATATATATGTATATATATATATATGCATTTGTCTCCATTTAGTGGTTCTTTTGGGTATATCACACTGTCTGTGTATATATATATATAAATATATATGCAAATATATGTATATGTACATATTTATGTATGTATATATATGTATGTACATTTACACATATATATATATATATATATATATATAAATGCATCTCTCGCCATCTAGTGGTTGTTTTGGGTACATCACTCTGTCTGTATATGTAGATGTACATATGTATGTATGTATATATACTGTATGGGGCGGCATGGCGTAGTGGGTAGAGCAGCCGGCCAGAAACCTGAGGGTTACAGGTTCGCTTCCCACCATCCAAAAAAATCGCTGCCGTTTCCTTGGGCAGGACACTTCACCCTTTTCCCCCGGTGCCGCTCACACTGGTGAATGAATGATAAATAAATGATTGGTGGTGGTCGGACGGGCTGTAGGCGCAGACTGGCAGCAACGCTTCCGTCAGTCTACCACAGGGCAGCTGTGGCTACAGATGTAGCTTACCACCACCAGGTGTGAATGAATGTTGAGTCCCACTTCTCTGTGAGCGCTCCGAGTGTTTAGAAAAGCACAATATATATCTAAGTTATATTGTATATATATATGTGTGTGTGTGTGCATGATGTTTCCACCCCCATTCTTCACAGTAGGTGTGGTGTTCTTGGGATGCAACTCAGTATTTTTCTTCCTCCAAACACGACGAGTTGAGTTTATACCAAAATGGATACATGGATGATACAGCAGAGGATTGGGAGAATGTCATGTGGTCAGATGAAACCAAAATAGAACTTTTTGGTATAAACTCAACTCGTCGTGTTTGGAGGAAGAAGAATACTGAGTTGTATCCCAAGAACACCACACCTACTGTGAAGCATGGGGGTGGAAACATCATGCTTTGGGGCTGTTTTTCTGCTAAGGGGACAGGACGATTGATCCGTGTTAAGGAAAGAATGAATGGGGCCATGTATCGTGAGATTTTGAGCCAAAACCTCCTTCCATCAGTGAGAGATTTGAATGGTTGACCAAATACTTATTTTCCACCATAATTTACAAATACATTCTTTAAAATTCCTACAATGTGAATTCCTGGATTTTTTTTCCACATTCTGTCTCTCACAGTTGAAGTGTACCTATGATGAAAATTACAGACCTCTGTCATCATTTTAAGTGGGAGAACTTGCACTATCGCTGGCTGACTAAATACTTTTTTGCCCCACTGTATATATATACACACATATATATATATTATATATATATATATATATATATTATATATATATATATATATATATATATATATATATATATATATATATATATATATATATATATATATATATATATATATATATATATATATATATATATATTGCAGATGATGTGGTCCTGATGGCTTCATCTGACCGGGATCTTCAGCTCTCACTGGATCGGTTTGCAGCCGAGTGTGAAGCGACCGGAATGAGAATCAGCACCTCCAAGTCCGAGTCCATGGTTCTCGCCCGGAAAAGGGTGGAGTGCCATCTCCGGGTTGGGGAGGAGACCCTGCCCCAAGTGGAGGAGTTCAAGTACCTAGGAGTCTTGTTCACGAGTGAGGGAAGAGTGGATGGTGAGATCGACAGGCGGATCGGTGCGGCGTCTTCAGTAATGCGGACGTTGTATCGATCCGTTGTGGTGAAGAAGAAGCTGAGCCGGAAGGCAAAGCTCTCAATTTACCGGTCGATCTACGTTCCCATCCTCACCTATGGTCATGAGCTTTGGGTTATGACCGAAAGGATAAGATCACGGGTACAAGCGACCAAAATGAGTTTCCTGGCTCTCCCTTAGAGATAGGGTGAGAAGCTCTGCCATCCAGGAGGAACTCAAAGTAAAGCCGCTGCTCCTCCACATGGAGAGGAGCCAGATGAGGTGGTTCGGTCATCTGGTCAGGATGCCACCCGAACGCCTCCCTAGGGAGGTGTTTAGGGCACGTCCAACCGGTAGGAGGCCACGGGGAAGACCCAGGACACGTTGGGAAGACTATGTCTCCCGGCTGGCCTGGGAACGCCTTGGGATCCCCCGGGAAGAGCTAAACGAAGTGGCTGGAGAGAGGGAAGTCTGGGCTTCCCTGCTTAGGCTGCTGCCCCCGCGACCCGACTTCGGATAAGCGGAAGAAGATGGATGGATGGATGGATGTATACATAAGAGATGGCGTTTGCGTAGAGTGGTGTACAGGTCACTGGAGCCTGTTTTCTGTGGTATGAGTGAGTTGGTTTTATGGTCCTTCCAACGAACTTCCGGTATGGAACAAAGGCACCGGAAGTGAGATGCAGTGAGGCAATGTTTGTGCCTCCGGTATGTTGTCCATAATTCAGATGCGGTACAAAGTAGACATGTGTGGTATATTCAGTACATACTTGGAAGTGCAAGGAAAGGTTCTTGTTGTGCCAGATACACTTTTTCAATGTGCTAAACATTAACAATGTGCATGTCAAGTTCTGCATCACGGTTGTTGGTGTTGGGGATTATGGATCCCAAGTGGGTGAATTTGTCCGCCACAGATGGAGGTGTGTTGGAGATGGAGATAGTAGGGTTCAGGATAGTAAGTTGGGCAAGGACAATTGTATTTTTTTAAGATAATCCGGCATGCAGAGTCAAAAGATGTGCAGAGCAGTTCTAGTTTTGGCAAATGCAGCATCATCAGCATAAATCAGTTCCCACACTTGAGGGAATACTTCCTCAAGACCTCCTCAATCCCACCTTTACTGGTACATCTTCTTATGAGAAAGCTGTGCCTGGGTACTCTGCGCTAGGCTCTCTTATTTTATGGACTAATGTTGTCGAGGTAGTTAAAAAGCTCCTCGGCAGGATGAGATCCGCCCAGGGGTTCTTGAGGCTCTGGAGGCCGTTAGGCTGTCTTGGTTGACAAGACTCTGCAACATAGCCAGGACATCTAAGGTGAGGAGTAACTGGAGTGAGCGTTTCAAATATTGCAGGATAACACTCCTTAGACTTCATGATGAGGTCTATTCAGGTGTATCAAAGAGGAGCCTTTGTCGGATGGTAAGGAGGAGCAGCGTAGTTTTTGTCAGGTTCAAACACTGTTGACATCTATTAAACAAGACAAAAAAGGCAAAGAATCAAACAGAGACAGACTTAAATTTGGACTCAGATCTGAGGAGAGACATGGCCTCTGTACACCTTTCACAGTTCCTGCACCAAGCTCCGATGAAATGTTTTCGTCTCCTCTTTTTAGATATTCAATGTTTACGCAACAACACATGTCAAAACAGGAATGGGGAGCATACACACAGTCAATGTTGTCGGTCACATTGAAGACAAAAGACGACGATGCCTCGGGTCCGGGCTCGTCCTGGTCTCAGCTTCGGCAAAACAAGATTGGGGAGTAAATAAACAGTCATTGTTTTTGGTCACATTGAAGACTAAAGAAGATGATGCTTCGGGTTAGGGTTCGTCCTAGTCTCAGCTTCGGCAGGTCTTTGAGGACAAAAGAAAACCCCTCTCGTCGCATTCCAATGTACACAGCGGAATGCCCCAAGACCTTGCTTGGTCGAAGAAGGACAGCTCTCAACTACTCAGTTAAATAAAAGAGTTCTGAAAGTTTTTTGATAATTCACACACAATTTTTCTAACAGTTTTCTTCCTGGTCGTGGAACTGTGGATCTGCACTATACCTGGTCCTTGTGGGTGTGTGGGGGTTTGCCCAACCGGTCTGTATTCGCTTTGAGGACTTGGAGAAGGATTCGGACCATGTCTCTGAATGTGGTGGTCTGCTCCCTGTATGATTGGTGTCAGAGCTTGGTCTGTATTCTAAATTGTACCCATGCCCAGTGGGAGCTGGACTCCGCCAGGGCTGCCTTTTGTCAACAATCGTGTTTGCAACTTTAATGGACAGAATTTTTTTTCCTTTTATTATTTAACAATCTTTAAGCACAAATTGGACAAATAACTTTTGTTCTCTGCTGTGTTTCTGCATGTGTGCCAGCAGTCATTTATTAAGTTGAGAATGTGGCCTGACCTACTCAGTGGCCTTGTGGTTAGAGTGTCCGCCCTGAGATGGGTAGGTTGTGAGTTCAAACCCCGGCCGAGTCATACCAAAGACTATAAAAATGGGAGCCATTGCCTCCCTGATTGGCATTCAGCATCAAGGGTTGGAATTGGGGGTTAAATCACCATGAATGAATCCCGGGCGCAGCACCGCTGCTGCTCACTGCTCCCCTCACCTCCCAGGAGGTGATCAAGGGGATGGGTCAAATGCAGTGGACAAATTTCGCCACACCTAGTGTGTGTGTGACAATCATTGGTACTTTAACTTTGCCACCAATTGAGCATTTAAAAGGTTTTTCCTCATCCGTGTGATCTTGGGCTTAACGGTTTTAGAAAATAACTCAATTGTGATTCTTTCTTCAAAGTCTTCTTCTCGTGCATTTTTCAAAAAACACAAGCAATAAAGCAATCTGTATTATAATAAAGAATATCAGTTATATTATTCATGTATTCTTTATTCTAAATAATACAAACTTACTAAATGTTTTGACTGATAGTCTTGTAAGCACAGCGCTTTTACTGTGAAGGACGAATGTGAGTTGTTTGTCTGTAAATATGAGCTCTAACTTGACTGCTGTGACGTGTGCCGGCGAAACAAAGCTGCATGTTATTAAAGGGACTTTAGAAATCATGGCTGTCTTCCTTCATGTTATCCTTATGTACCTTCTTATTAGTAAAAAACTGCAGGTAATGAGGAAATATTTTTTCTACCTATACATTTTTCAAAAAACATCTAAAACACCAACAACATTTTTTATGCTATCAATGACAGATTAATTTATAACCTGTAATAATTACAGTATTTGGTTCATTTTAGGCATTTGGATATTTTGTCCGAAAGTGCCTCTGCGGGTTATTTTCCTTTGAGACGGTGTTTACCTGATTGCAAAGTAAACACAACGACTTTCACACTGCACTGTCAGTACATTCATTATTCTCCCCTCACTATTCGTTTCCAGCGTGTGCAGCCGGACAGATAGTTAACAGCATGAACAAAGAGAAGCTCCAGAACTTTTGATGAGGATTGATGTTCCTTCTTTTGAAATCTGTTCCTTTTTCTTTCTTTACACTTCGTCCTTTGTTTAGGTTCTTAACACTGAAAACATAAACACAAAATAAACATAACAAAAGTATAACAAACATTCTGTATTTTATATAGATAAAATAGAAAGCTTCTATTGATATGTATGTTAAAAAATGTGTTAATAGATTCACAAAATAAACTATAGATGTTTACCCACACAGAAATGTAACAACATTCATTGCACACAATGTGGCTCATCACAAATAAACATAAAGTGTAGCATTATCAATTATAGCCTTCTACTGGTCAACTGTATAGGTATAGTTACTTTCAGACAAAAAAACATGACCAGAAATACAAAAGACATCACAAAGTCAGTATTTTGTTCATTTTAGGCATTTGGATATTTTGGCCGAAAGTGCCTCTGCGGGTTATTTTCCTTTGAGACGGTGTTTACCTGATTGCAAAGTCAACACAACGGCTTTCACACTGCACTGTCAGTACATTCATTATTCTCACCTCACGATTCGTTTCCAGCGTGTGCAGCCGGACAGATAGTTAACAGCATGAACAAAGAGAAGCTCCAGAACTTTTGATGAGGATTGATGTTTCTTCTTTTGAAATCTGTTCTTTTTTCTTTCTTTACACTTCTTCCTTTATTTAGGTTCTTAACACTGAAAACATAAACACAAAATAAACATAACAAACGTATAACAAACATTGTGTATTTTATATAGATAAAATAAAAAGCTTCTATTGATATGTATATTAAAAAATGTGTTAATGGATTCACAAAATAAACTATAGATGTTTACCCACACATAAATGTAACAATATTCACTTTAAACGTTGCACACAATGATTGTGGTTCATCAAAAATAAACATAAAGTGTAACATCAATTCCAATGCAAAACAAATTAAATACCTTTATACACAAATTGTATCTACTTACAAACTAAGGTTTGACCAAGTTTGGTCATGAAGCTTACACGTGTGAATTTCTATTGTTTCTCGACTGGATCAATCGTCGCTTAAAAGGTCCGCCCGGAAACAGTGACCAAGCACTTGATTGGGACAGAACATTCATCCAGTCAGTGTTAAAAGCCAGAATTTTTTTTCAGGGTTGAATGAGTAGTTTTTTTTCTACTCACCCACTGCGGCTTCATCATGACATACATGCCACGCCGTTGCCCCCTGTGGGGTGGCGAGAGTACTTCATACATGAGCAACCCTAGTTTTAACGGTTTTATTAAGCCTATCTGGTGCGCCTGACTGCCAACCGAACAACTGAAATGATTTTCCCCAGGGTTTTTAATCATATATATGTTCAATCAAAATTAGGTAAATGGACAATATTTATGTAGTACATTCCTCTGCCTGAAATGATACCCACAGCGCTTTGGATAATGTGTCACATTCACACACTTATTAGAAAAGCTTTTGTTATGCTTTGGAAAACCAAATATATTTTTCTTTTTATTAATTATGTTACTTTGAGCATAACTTTTACAGCCAACAGAACAACTAGATGTTTTTTTTTCAGGAGTATTGTTCTCAGCTGACTGTTCGAATGTCTCCTTTGAGTATGGCTTTTGACACAAACTGAACAGCTAAATGGTTTTTATCCCGTGTGTTTCATTATGTGTCAGACTAACTAAATCGTTTTTCTTCAGTGAGCATTCTCATGTGTTTAATTGAATATCTGTTATGAGTAAATCTTTTATCGTAATGTGTGTTGTGTTGAGTCAAACTATACTCATGACATACATTTTTACCGCAAACTGAACATTCAAATGGTCTTTCTTCGGTGTCTGTTGTGTCAGGTCCAATGCCATTGAGTAAAACGTTTACCACAAACTGAACCAACAAATTGTCTTTCTCGTGTGCGTCCTTAAACTGCAATTTTGAGAAAAACTTTTACCGCAAACAGGTAAATTCTTTTTCACCAGAGTGTGTTCTCATGTGTTGACCTAAATTGTCTTTCAATGAAAAGTTTTTACCACAAACTGAACAACCACATGTTTTTTTTTCAGTTCGTGCAAAGTGTTTTTCTCCAGAGTGTGTTTTCATGTGCTGACTTAATCTGCTTCTTTGAGAAAAGCGCTTGACGCAAACTGAACAGTTATATGGTTTTTCTCCTGTGTGTGTTCTCATATGTTCAGTCAGATTTCTCTTCTCAGAGAAGTTTTTACCACAAAGTGAGCAATCGATTTTTTCTCCAGAGTGTCTTTCCATGTGTTGAGTAAAACTGCTTCTTTGAGTAAAGCGCTTAGCGCAAACTGAACAGTTATATGGTTTTTCTCCCGTGTGCGTTCTCATATGTTCAGTAAGATTTCTCTTCTCGGAAAAGTTTTTACCGCAGACTGAACAATCAAACGGTCTTTCTCCTGTGTGCGTTCTCATGTGTGCAGTCAATACTGCCTTGTAGGAAAAACTTTTGCCACATACCGAACAATCGAATGGTCTTTCTCCTGTGTGCGTTCTCAAGTGTTGAGTCAACGCACTCTCGCTGATACAGATTTGAGCACAAACTGAGCAGCTCACGTGTTTTTTACATATCTTCTTTTTGGCATGTTTGTTGTCAGTGTGAGTCCTCATATCACCTTCACAGTCTGTATCGCTGCTCAAAGTTACTTCAACCTTGTCTTCAGCCTCACTATCTGATAGTGGAGCTAAGAGGTTGTCTACTTGTGGTTTCTCTTCATCATCTTCAGTCTTCACAGACACAATAGTTAGCGGCGACTTGGTGAGATCAGCTTCCTCCTGTCCGAGAAGACACTCTCCCTCCTGAGTGATGCAGAGTTCCTCCTCTTCCTTTTTAATGTGGGGGGGCTGCGAAGTAGAGCTCCCCCCCTGCGACTTTGTGGGAAGTTCTTCAGGATGACCATTCAGCTGCTGGACGTCTGAGGAACACAAAAATGAATTGCTTTATCTTTGTGTTGTTCATCAGGCTGGGCGATCATATGAACGTGATTAATCAAACATGGCGGACATGTCCGTCACAAAATACTACAGTAGTAAACGGTAGAGATGCAACGTTTTTTTCTGTATAATCCTGCATGGGACAATCCGCCTTACGGACCGTGATCTTGTGTGCTTTTACGTGGGCGTGTGCGCAAGTGTGCCTGTCGGCCTTTACGAAAGTCATGATCCTCACGACGTAATTGATAGCAGTGGAGCCAAAAAGAACAAAATCCATAAAAATGGCCAACAGTAGCATAAAAGTTCAAACACAACTGTAGAGGTTCTTCTGATGCCGACAGATCTTCTTGATCCCGATAGACGGTTTGAATCACGTTTTGTATTGATATGAAGCAGTCTGTATCTCGGACTTTCCAGTCCGACGTGTCTCCAACTCCCGACCCCGTGTCTCTGTCCGGCTGCTGCTAATACACTCCCGTCCAAAGGCAAAACCCAGTGACTCAATTTTGGTCAAAACTGAGCTGATAATAACTTTGGAGTTCCTAGGTGATATGCTTTACATTAGTGTATGCGATATTGTAATTGTTTCCGTAAGTAAGCTATTACGCGCATGGCAGGACCTAGCAACTACCACATAACCGCGTAGATACAACAGAAAAACCTAGTAGCTTCGGAGCTTCTTTGTCAGTCTCCTTATTGTCTTTAACGAGACATTTGTAGGCATCAAGCTGATTATGTGATATTATGGCACGAGGGGATATTTGGAAGATTGGCCCAGGACGTTGCAAGCACCTTCATTAAATGTATTGTTCTTGATTCTTCCCCTTGCATACTCTTTTGGGCAGATAACTGTGGAGTTCAAAATAAAAACTGGATGCTGTACACGGCTCTTGCTCAATGTGCAAACGCAGAGTGGGGCCCACCCGGGATTGTGATAAAATATCTGGAGAAAGGGTACACGTTCATGAGAGCAGATTCAATCCATCGGCAAGAAAATGAAAGCTCAGGAAAACATCTACGTATACGTTTGATGACTTTGTAGATCTTTGTAAGACAGCATCAAGATAGATTGGTTTTCCTTTGTTTTCTCAAAATCAGCTAGAAATTAGTTACTAGGTTTTGCCTTTGGAGGGGAGTACAGGCGACAGGTGATTAGATGGATAGCCACGGCTGGGCAATCTACTCATCTGCCGCTGGCTTCGAGGCCGGTCCCTACACACCCAGCTCCACGGCAGGCATGCAGGCCACGCCCCCCCCCCCTCCACAACAACATTTAGAAGAAGCAGACTTAATTTTCACTGTGACTGATGAAGCTTACATTGCGGTGCGTGTGGTAATCCTGCCCTCAATGTGGATTCGCAGGCGGAGCGGGCTCTACTTAGTGGCAAGAGGGGGGCAAAACCCCCTCATAAAAATGTCTTGTCCACCTCCTGATATACACACAAAATTAATACGTTACAAGTTGACAAAAGGATCCATCCGGTGGCGAAGAAATTTGCCGAAAAAGGGACACGGTAGAGCAGGGGTGTCAAACTAATTTTAGCTCAGGGGCTGCATGGAGGAAAATCTATTCCCAAGTGGGCCGGAACGGTAAAATCATGGCAAGATAACTTAAAAATAAAGACAACTTCAAGAATTTTTCTTTGTCCCAGCATGGATGAATAGAACAGACATCTGCTCGCAAAAAAACCCATCCCAATCAACAATGTGACTCCCTTGAATGGCCTAGATGCTGTGGAAACAGGACTCGGCTGTTCTGAAAAACACCCCCGAGGACACCTCAACGATGGACGCTTTTGACCTCCCTCCCTCCTCAACGACACCTCAGTCTAAAAAACATTACATCATCAAACCCAAGACAATTGGGCATACATGCACACACACCCCACCCCCACCCCACGCCTTCACCACCGCTTTTTCTCCACGGGGTGATGGTCGGATGTCAGCGCTTCAAAGCAGCTGTCGCCTTCCAGTGCCCCAACTCCCCGCCCCCTGCTGCAAGTTTCTCGTGATAAATGTAACGTGTTTATATGTGCATTGCATGGAAGTTTTTTCCCCACTCCAGACTAGGCCCCCTTAGGAGCCCAGTCTAGATTGTATTTTTTAACTCATCTTTTTCCCCAGCGTTTTACCTTTTCCCATCTTTTACGGGGCGCTTCGTGGCGACTCATCAGCATTCCTGTTCTGTAACCCTGTGCACTGTTTGTTTAATCTTGAATGGGCTTGTGCTGAAAACAAAGTTTCGTTGTACTTGTGTAATGACAATAAAGACCTATCTATCTACCTACTTACCTACCTACCTAAAGTTTGGCCAAAAATAGACCAACCATATTATGAAAACGTACAACACAAATAATCCTCTGGACAAAACACTTCAAATTTGTTGAAAATTCTGAGAAAATTGGTGCAGTTTCCAAAACACAATGAGCTTAGACTTCGGACCTCCTCCAAATTTACACTCGTGCGCGCGTTCTGAGGTCCGAGAGCCATTTCCAGCTCATGGTGCCTAAGACCAGACTTAAAGGGGAACATTATCAGCAGACCTATGTAAGTGTCAATATATACCTTGATGGTGCAGAAAAAAGACCATCTATTTTTTTAACCGATTTCTGAACTCTAAATGGGTGAATTTTGGCGAATTAAACGCCTTTCTGTTTATCGCGCTGGAGGCGATGACGTCAGAATGTGACGTCGCCGAGGTAACACACCCACCATTTTCATTTTCAACACATTACAAACACCGGGTCTCAGCTCTGTTATTTTCCGTTTTTTTTAACTATTTTTTGGAACCTTGGAGACATCATGCCTCGCCGGTGTGTTGTCGGAGGGTGTAACAACACTAACAGGGAGGGATTCAAGTTGCACCACTGGCCCCAAGATGCCAAAGTGTCTGCCGCCAGACCCCCATTGAATGTGCCAGAGTGTCTCCACATTTTACCGGCGATGCTAAGGCAGACATGGCACAGAGATGTATGGATAACCTGCAGATGCATTTGCAACGATAGTCAACGAAATCACAAAGGTGAGTTTTGTTGATGTGTACTGTCAGCTAATCGATGCTAACATGCTACGCTAATCGATGCTAACATGCTATTTGCTGGCGGTGGAACAGAGATGTATGGATAACCTGCAGATGCATTTGCAACTATATTATGTTTCCTTCCACCCACATTTAATGCGAAACAAACACTTACCAATCGACGGATTTAAGTTGCTCCAGTGTCAAAAGATGCGAAAGTCCTGATGGTTTGGTCCGCACATTTTACCGGCGATGCTAACGCAGCTATTCGGCCATGCTATGGCTATGAATAGCGTCAATAGCTATTCGCTCAATAGCTTCAGTTTCTTCTTCAATATTTTCATACTCCAACCATCTGTTTCAATACATGCGTAATCTGTTGAATCGCTTAAGTCGCTGAAATCCGAGTTTGAATCCGAGCTAATGTCACTATATCTTGCTGTGGTATTCCCATTGTTTGTTTACATTGGCAGCACTGTGTGACGTCACAGGGAAATGGCCAGTGTCTTCGCAGAGAGACGAAAATAAGGCACTTTAAAGCTTTATTTAGGGATATTCCGAGACCGGTAAAATTTAGAAAAAAAATTTGAAAAATACAAGCCACTGGGAACTGATTTTTATTGTTTTTAACCCTTTTGAAATTGTGATAATTTTCCCCTTTAAAACCAGGGGAGACAGGGCCTAAGCTCTGGAACACTCTGCCCCTCCATGTTAGAACTGCTCCCACAGTGGAGCGTTTTAAGTCTCCTCTTAAGACCCACTTTTATTCTTTGGCTTTTAACACTATGTGAGTTTTGTAGTCCTCTGTGTTTTCTAAAAAAATTTGTATTTCTATTAATTTTTTTGACCTGCTTTACCCTTTAAAATCGTTTTTAATCATATTTATTTTTATATCATTTTTATATTGGTTTTACTTTTTATTCATTCATTGGTGGAGCTAAGGATATTTGAATATTGTTTTAATGTTGTTGTCCAGCACTTTGGAAACATGTATGTTGTTTAAATGTGCTTTACAAATAAAGTTGATAAACCCCAAGGAAAAAAATACCCGACCGGCGTCCATTTTTGACATTGGTCTCCAATCTAGGGCCGAAAGTGGCCCGCCAGATTCCAAAATCTGGCCCCTGGATTTTTTGGATTTTTTTTTAATTTTTCGCATTTTTGGGACCAGGGGGACTTGTGGGACTCAGTCCCAGATAGGCGCCAGCACCCCCCGCGACCCAATAAGGGAATAAGCGATAGAAAAATGATGGATGGATGGATGGATTGGAGACTTGGTCTTAGTGTATCTACACAGCCTGGATTAAACTTTAGTTCAAGGTCTTTCTGGGATGGAACAAAAACACAAGATGTAAACTCTTCTAGGTATCAAATACCTCCTTTGTCATGTCCACGTATCAATCCAGCGCTAACTCAACAAACCATAAGAAATGGAGGTAAACACTATTCAAAAGACTTAAGTCCACTTTCCTCGTGTTCGACAGACATTTTATTTTTTGAAGTTGTTTTCAAAATTTTACCCGTCCCAGAATATCCCTAAAAAAGGCTTTAAAGTGCCTTATTTTCGCTCTCTCGAAGCCACTGTCTGTTTCTCTGTGACGTCATACAGTGCTGCCAATGTAAACAAACATGGCGGATAGCACAGCAAGATATAGTGACATTAGCTTGGATTCAAACTCGGATTTCAGCGGTTTAAGCGATTCAACAGATTACGCATGTATTGAAACAGATGGTTGGAGTATGGAGGCAGATAGCGAAAACGAAATTGAAGAAGAAACTGAAGCTATTGAGCGAATAGCTATTGACACTATTCGGCGATGTCTGCGTTAGCATCGGCTGTAAAATGTGCGGACCAAATGATCAGGACACTGGACTGGACTCAAGATTCAAACGCTGCTTTTGGGATGTGCGGCTCACTATTGTGCACTATTTCAAGACGTATGCCGTCATTGGCTGGGGTGGGAACAGCCCTAATAAACCCATTAAAGGGGAACATTATCACAATTTCAAAAGGGTTAAAAACCACAAAAAATCAGTTCCCAGTGGCTTATTTAATTTTTAAAGATTTTTTTCAAAAATTTTACCAGTTCCAAAATATCCCTAAAAAAAGCTTTAAAGTGCCTTATTTTCGCTCTCTCGAAGCCACTGTCTGTTTCCCTGTGACGTCACACAGTGCTGCCAATACAAACAAACATGGCGGATACCACAGCAAGATATAGCGACATTAGCTCGCATTCAGACTCGGATTTCAGCGGCTTAAAGGGGAACATTATCACCAAACCTATGCAAGCGTCAATATATACCTTGATGGTGCAGAAAAAAGACCATCTATTTTTTTAACCGATTTCCGAACTTTAAACGGGTGAATTTTGGCAAATTAAACGCCTTTCTGTGTTTAGCGATGACGTCAGAATGTGACGTCGCCGAGGTAACACACCCACCATTTTCATTTTCAACACATTACAAACACCGGGTCTCAGCTCTGTTATTTTCCGTTTTTTTGACTATTTTTTGGAACCTTGGAGACATCATGCCTCGTCGGTGTGTTGTCGGAGGGTGTAACAACACTAACAGGGAGGGATTCAAGTTGCACCACTGGCCCCAAGATGCCAAAGTGTCTGCCGCCAGACCCCCATTGAATGTGCCAGAGTGTCTTCACATTTGACCGGCGATGCTAAGACAGACATGGCACAGAGATGTATGGATAACCTGCAGATGCATTTGCAACGATAGTCAACGAAATCACAAAGGTGAGTTTTGTTGATGTTGACTGCCAGCTAATCGATGCTAACATGCTACGCTAATCGATGCTAACATGCTATTTACCGGCGGTGCTAAAGCAGACATGGCACAGAGATGTATGGATAACCTGCAGATGCATTTGCAACGATAGTCAACGAAATCACAAAGGTGAGTTTTGTTGATGTTGTTGACTTATGTGCTAATCAGACATATTTGGTCACGGCATGACTGCCAGCTAATAGATGCTAACATGCTACGCTAACTGATGCTAACATGCTATTAACGCTAGCTGCATGTACATTTGAAACTAGATACCCACATTTAATGCAAAACAAACACTTACCAATCGACGGATTTAAGTTGCTCCAGTGTCACAAGATGCGAAAGTCCTGATCGTTTGGTCCGCACATTTTACCGGCGATGCTAATAAGGCAGTCATGCTATGGGTCACTTCATTAGGTACACCCACGCTATGGGTGCCTTATAGCGAATAGCGTCAATAGCTATTCGCTCAATAGCTTCAATTTCTTCTTCAATTTCGTTTTCGCTATCTGCCTCCATACTCCGATCATCTTTTTCAATACATGCGTAATCTGTTGAATCGCTTAAGCCGCTGAAATCCGAGTCTGAATCCGAGCTAATGTCGCTATATCTTGCTGTGGTAACCGCCATGTTGTCTGTATTGGCAGCACTGTATGACGTCACAGGGAAATGGATAGCGGTTTTGAAGACAGCGAAAATAAGGCACTTTAAAGCCTTATTTAGGGATATTCCGGGAGGTGTAAAATTTTGAAAAAAATTTCAAAAAATACAACAAGCCACTGGGAACTGATTTTTATTGGTTTTAACCCTTTTGAGATTGTGATAATGTTCCCCTTTAAGCGATTCAACAGATTACGCATGTATTGAAACGGATGGTTGGAGTATGGAGGCAGATAGCGAAAACGAAATTGAAGAAGAAACTGAAGCTATTGAGCGAATAGCTATTTACGCTATTCGGCGATGTCTGTGTTAGCATCGCTGGTAAATGTGCGGACCAAACGACCAGGACACTGGAGCAACTTAAATCCGTCGATTGGTAAGTGTTTGTTTCGCATTAAATGTGGGTGGAAGGAAACGCTGGATGCAAATCAAACTACAAATGTATATACAGCTAGGCTAAATAGCATGTTAGCATCGATTAGCTGGCAGTCATGCCACGACCAAATATGTCTGATTAGCACATAAGTCAACAACATTAAGAAAACTCACCTTTGTGATTTCGTTGACTTTATCGTTGGGAATGCATCTGCTTTGAGTGTCGCAGGATATCCAGACATTCTTGCCATCTCTGTCGTAGCATCGCCGGTAAATAGCATGTTTGCATCGATTAGCATGCCGTGCTAATCGATGCGCATTCCACGTAAATCAACTTGAATCCGTCCCTGATCGTGTTGTTACACCCTCCGACAACACACCGACAAGGCATGATGTCTCCAAGTACCGGAAACAGAGCTGATTTGACTTGATGCGTGTGATGTGGTAGGGAAAAATGGCGTTAACTACCTCGGTGACGTCACGTTCTGACGTCATCGCTCGGAGAGCGATAAACAGAAAGGCGTTTAATTCGCCAAAATTCACCCATTTGGAGTTCGGAAATCGGTTAAAAAAATATATGGTCTTTTTTCTGCAGCATCAAGGTATATATTGACGCTTACATAGGTCTGCTGATAATGTTCTAATAATAATAATAATCGTAATAATAATCATCCTGTCCCCTTAGCAGAAAAAACAGCCCCAAAGCATGATGTTTCCACCCCCATGCTTCGCAGTAGGTCTGGTGTTCTTGGGATGCAACTCAGTATTCTTCTTCCTCCAAACACGACGAGTTGAGTTTATACCAAAATGGATACATGGATGATACAGCAGAGGATTGGGAGAATGTCATGTGGTCAGATGAAACCAAAATAGAACTTTTTGGTATAAACTCAACTCGTCGTGTTTGGAGGAAGAAGAATACTGAGTTGCATCCCAAGAACACCACACCTACTGTGAAGCATGGGGGTGGAAACATCATGCTTTGGGGCTGTTTTTCTGCTAAGGGGACAGGACGATTGATCCGTGTTAAGGAAAGAATGAATGGGGCCATGTATCGTGAGATTTTGAGCCAAAACCTCCTTCCATCAGTGAGAGATTTGAATGGTTGACCAAATACTTATTTTCCACCATAATCTACAAATAAATTCTTCAAAATTCCTACAATGTGAATTCCTGGATTTTTTTTTCACATTCTGTCTCTCACAGTTGAAGTGTACCTATGATGAAAATTACAGACCTCTGTCATCATTTTAAGTGGGAGAACTTGCACAATAAATACTTTTTTGCCCCACTGTTTATATATATATATATATATATATATATATATATATATAAAGCCCTTACCTCTGGGCTGATACTGTGTTGACCAGTTTGACGTGTGTAAATGGTAGAATGTCCAGTACTGTAGTTTTGCGTTTGGATACGACAATCCGTTTATTTTTAAGCTATTGTAGCCGAGTGTCCTGGGTTCGCATAATTTGGGTACTGATAAAATACAATAATAAAAGGGAGTCATGAGAGCAGGTCCGGTCTCCACCACTTTATGGTTCCCTTCTTTACACCTATCTCCATATACATATCTCACCTTCTTCAACAACCCACCTTTATATAGACCTCTTACGTCACAGCCTTACGGCAACACTGGAGGGACACCCTGAACTGTTTGTTACACTATCAAATTCAATCAAATGTATGCTATATCACAAAATGTATCTGACTTTGAATGACACATTATTACTGCATTGTCACAACAACTCACGTCACGTCACAGCACAGCACGACATGGTTGAAAACTGTTTGTCTTCCAATCACCCTGCCCGTGCTCACACCTGGACCCAAATTTAAAGGAGGTTACCATGGTAACCACCTTGTATCAACAGTTCCCTCCCTGTCAACACTTCCTGATACTTAACAAGAAGTGGGCGGAGCAATCCACTAAAAAAGGAAATTCCCTCTGGGTTGAGGCCAGCAGTCACTTAAAGAAAATAAAACAAACAATATAAACACATAAGGAAATTTGGCTCCAACAATATATATAAACTGACGGTTTTAAAGTCTGACGTGAACTCCACTGCCTTCTTCAAGCTAACAATCATGGCGGCTCTTTCTTTACGTTTTTAATCAAGTCGCTAATTGCTCATCAACGCTCTTTTCAGGACTACAATGGCCTCTAAAGTGTACATGATGGTAACTTCAAGTCACTCACCTTCATCTTCCGTCTTTATCTCCGTTGGTGATTGTCTTTCACTTTCTCTTTGACATGACGTCGCCATCTTAGCATAGCAGTAGTCGTCCATCTTCTATCACCTCTTCAATCTTCACTTCAGGTAACACCCCGTCGCTCCAACCTCAACTTTTATTTCGTGGGCATTACAAAAAAAAAATCAACGTTTGAGAATCCATATTGCGTCAATTTTCAACTTTTTCTGTCAGCCACAGCCGTTCAGTCCGCCATCTTGGCCGCCACGGGAGTCTTTGAGCTTTGTCGATGTGTTTGCGCATGCGCCAGAAGTCAACACTTCCGGTCCTAAATCTTCTTGTTGTTCTGTCGATAACTCTTTTTTTTATGTTTGTTCTTTTATTTTTTATTTGAATGAGACAAGTTGACAAGACGTACGTGTTTTATTGTGACAGCGTTAGTGGAAGTTGCAATGCATGATGGGAAAGGAATCCTGCAGTCCGGCTCAACCACTCGTCGTGTCTTTAGCCTTCATAAACTTTAGAACGCAATGACTGTAAGTAAATACGTTGTTAAGTTGAAATTCTGTGTAACTTTTAAGTGCATTTTGTGCAATATAGGGATTGTTTTTGTGACTTTATTAATAACCGCTGCTCGTGTTTGTGACATGACAAGCGCGTTAATGTGCGTCTGTCGCCATCTAGTGGATTTATGGAGTACTTCAATATACCGTTTTTGTTTGTTTTTTTTTAGCTTTATTTGTACATATACATACTATATTTTTAAACCGTCTGGACCATAAATGCATTTTACAAAACCTAAAACCAACAAAGTTGGCACGTTACGTAAATAAAAACAGAATATAATGTTTTGAAAATCATTTTCAACCTATGTCCAATCAATCAATGTTGATTTATATAGCCCTAAATCACCAGTGTTTTAAAGCAGTGGTCCCCAAACTTTTTTTTTCCGCAGACCGGTCAACGCTTAATAATTTGTTCCGCGGCCCAAGTGGTCCTTTTTTTTCTTTTTTTTTCTTCTTTGTCATGAAAAAGGCACGTTTTTGTCATGAAAAATAGGTTTTTGTGGTTGGTGCACTAATTGTACGTGTATATTGTGTTTTTTATGTTGATTTAATAAATAAAAAAAAATACATATTTTATTTTTTATTTATTTATTTTTTTTTTATAAAAAATTCCTTTACCTGTACCCCAACCAATCGGGCCACGCGGCCCGGTGGTTGGGGACCACTGTTTTAAAGGGCTGCACAAGCCACAACCACATCTTCGGTTCAGATCCCACAACATCAGGGCAAGAAATTTAACCCAGTTGGATGACAATGAGAAACCTTGGAGAGGACCGCAGATGTGGGTGATCCCCCCCACCCCCTCGTGTGGATCTAGCATAATACTGTACAAGCCCAGTCCATAGTGGATCTAACACAGTGGTGTCCAAAGTGCGGCCAGGGGGCCATTTGCGGCCCGCAGGTAATTTTTTAGCGGCCCCACGGCACATTTCAAAAATACGATTGAAACATTTTTTAAACGTAAAAGGTGATATAAAAGAGCAAACCGGTGAAATGTAACAAGAAAATGTTGCAATGTTTACTCTAATAACACGAAGCTGCCATGCAGGCTGTTTCTTTCTTTAAAAAATAATAATGAATCAAAATCAATGTCATAATGAATTATTGACCTACTCAAGGCTCCAATTACATCACGTTAAATTTTCCACTTTGACATATTTTGTGTTTGCCATACAAAAAACTGAGCTGTTTTTTTTTAAAGGGCCTAAAATCAACAAACAAAAAACGTAAAGAACAATAAAACTTATAATTGATGGATAGATCTGAAGTTGATCCCGAGATTATTGTGTTAAAATAATAATGAATCAAAATCAATGTCATTATGAATTATTGACCTACTCAAGGCTCCAATTACGTCACGTTAAATTTTCCACTTTGACATATTTTGGGGGGAAAATGTAGCATATTTTGTGTTTGCCATATAAAAAGCTGAGCTGTTTTTTTTTAAAGGGCCTAAAATCAACAAACAAAAAACGTAAAGAACAATAAAACTTATAATTGATGGATGGATCTGAAGTTGATCCCGAGATTATTGTGTTAAAGATAAACAGTAAAAAAAAAGGTATAATTTATTTTCTTACACTTTAATGAGTAGGACCTTTTTGGATCCCCACTCATTTTAGTGTGATTTGTTTTTTAATGTCATTGCTCCAAAAATAATAATTAATTAAAATCATGGTGTTTTGAGTTATTGACCTTTTTAATGCTCCAATTATTCTATAATCACAAATATTCCACTCAAAAAAATATATTGGGTGAAAATATTGCATGTTTTGTGATTTTTCCATGAAAAAAACATTTTTTTTGGTGACAAAAGAGCACAAAACTTAAATCTTTAAGATCATTATATTGACAGATGGACCTAATGTTGATCTAGGGATTTAAAACTTGAATAATAAAAAAAATAATACTAATTTATGACACATTTTTTATGTTTTTTTGAACAAAACCCTTTGGGGTCCCCGGGATCAAGCCTGAGTGGAGGCCGAAATGTGTATTTTTTATACATACATTGGATCGTTTTTTCAAACAAACCCTTGCTTTGATTTTTCAGTTTGCGGCCCTCAGTGGAAAAAGTTTGGACACCCCTGATCTAACATAATAGATATACTAATATGTTAGAAAGTTTTCACAGTCCACATTTTTCAGCCAAATCTGACCATAGTTGGGCTAACAAAAGTTCCTTTTTTCGTACAAATTCCTGGTTTTCCAGGAATTGGGAAATGTAATTCTCAGTTCAAACTGTTACTTCGTCGACATTTTTCAACCGATCCGAAAAATTCCAACACAAACTCACTCATATCATTTAGGACAGTTGTGCTAAAAATTGAAAAAATTCCCGGTTTTTCCGAAATACCCACATTTCCAAGAACTTCCTATTCAAATGAACAAATATATTCAACATTCTCAAAATTTTGCACCGTTTTTTTTAAACACGATTTGGACCTTTCAACCATCCATCCACACACACTACTCTTCGGATATATTGAAGGCAAAACCTTGTTTTCCCTTTTACCAAATTCTCTGAATTCCTGGAATTTCTCACCATTGACAATGAATGGGCAATATACAAACTTTGGCATAGCTCACATTTCTCCTTCGATTTGAAGTGTTCCACCATCATCACACTCCACTCACTCTGGACATTTAAAGGGGAACATTATCAGCAGACCTATGTAAGTGTCAATATATACCTTGATGGTGCAGAAAAAAGACCATCTATTTTTTTAACCGATTTCCGGACTCGAAATGGGTGAATTTTGGCGAATTAAACGCCTTTCTGTTTATCGCGCTGGAGGCGATGACGTCAGAATGTGACGTCGCCGAGGTAACACACCCACCATTTTCATTTTCAACACATTACAAACACCGGGTCTCAGCTCTGTTATTTTCCATTTTTTTGACTATTTTTTGGAACGTTGGAGACATCATGCCTCGTCGGTGTGTTGTCGGAGGGTGTAACAACACTAACAGGGAGGGATTCAAGTTGCACCACTGGCCCCAAGATGCCAAAGTGTCTGCCGCCAGACCCCCATTGAATGTGCCAGAGTGTCTCCACATTTGACCGGCGATGCTAAGACAGACATGGCACAGAGATGTATGGATAACCTGCAGATGCATTTGCAACGATAAATTCAACGAAATTCCAAAGGTGAGTTTTGTTGATGTTGACTTATGTGCTAATCAGACATATTTGGTTGCGGCGTGACTGCCAGCTAATCGATGCTAACATGATACGCTAATTGACGCTAACATGCTATTTACCGGCAGTGCTAAAGCAGACATGGCACAGAGATGTATGGATAACCTGTAGATGCATTTGCAACTATATTGCGTTTCCTTCCACCCACATTTAATGCGAAAAAAACACTTACCAGTCGACGGATTTAAGTTGCTCCAGTGTCAAAAGATGCGAAAGTCCTGATCGCTTGGTCCGCACATTTTACCGGCGATGCTAACGCAGCTATTCGGCCATGCTATGGCTATGAATAGCGTCAATAGCTATTCGCTCAATAGCTTCAGTTTCTTCTTCAATACTTTCATACTCCAACCATCTGTTTCAATACATGCGTAATCTGTTAAATCGCTTAAGTCGCTGAAATCCGTGTCTGAATCCGAGCTAATGTCGCTATATCTTGCTGTGGTATTCGCCGTTGTTGGTTTACATTGGCAGCACTGTGTGACGTCACAGGGAAATGGATAGTGGCATCGCAAATAGCGAAAATCAAGCACTTTATAGCTTTTTTTAGGGATATTCGGGGACCGGTAAAATTTTGAAAAACACTTAAAAAAATACAACAGGCCACGGGGAACTGATTTTTATTGTTTTTAACCCTTTTGAAATTGTGATAATGTTCCCCTTTAAACCAGCATGTTTGCCGCTTCTGAAAATTCCCTGATTACACAGAAGTTCCAGGAATTTCCCCCCACGAAACCTCTAAAATATGCTCGCATTGGCACTGCGAAAGGTAAATAAAAATTAACCAAACAGTGAAAGCTTGGCCATTAAAACAAATAACATACTAAATCTCAAACAGTATCATCCATCCATCCATTTTCTACCGCTTATTCCCTTTCGGGGTCGCGGGGGGCGCTGGCGCCTATCTCAGCTACAACGGGCGGAAGGCGGGGTACACCCTGGACAAGTCGCCACCTCATCGCAGGGCCAACACAGATAGACAGACAACATTCACACTCACATTCACACACTAGGGCCAATTTAGTGTTGCCAATCAACCTATCCCCAGGTGCATGTCTTTGGAAGTGGGAGGAAGCCGGACTACCCGGAGGGAACCCACGCATTCACGGGGAGAACATGCAAACTCCACACAGAAAGATCCCGAGCCTGGATTTGAACCCAGGACTGCAGGACCTTCGTATTGTGAGGCAGACGCACTAACCCTTCTGCCACCGTGAAGCCCCTCAAACAGTATCAGTGAAGCATAAAAAAACCATTAAAACACACAAAATAGTGTTTTTTTCTAACAGTGTGTTGATTTGTTGTATTCATTAAACAAATACCTTGATTAAAAGTACCTTTTGAGCACATTTAGCAATATCACAATTATGATAATCATAAACATTTTGGTGACGATATCGTTACATCCCTTTTGTAGTCTGAAAACAATACTTTTACCACAAACTTAAAAGCTGTGTTTTCATTTGTCTTACCATGTCTACATAAGGAAATACTATTTTACCACAAACTGTACATATTCATATTTTTTCTCCTGTGTGTAGTTTCATGTGTTGAGTCAAAGTGCTGTTTTGAGAAAAACTTTTGCCGCAATCTGAGCAATTGAACGGTTTTTCTCCCGTGTGCGTTCTCGTGTGTTGAGTCAAATTGCACTTTCGAGTAAAGCTTTTGCCACACACTGAACAAATAAAGGGTTTTTCTCCTGTGTGCGTTCTCATGTGTTCGGTCAAGTGGCTCTTTTGTATAAAGCTTTTGCCACAAACTGAACAAATAAATGGTTTCTCACCTGTGTGCGTTCGCATGTGTTCCGTCACGTGGCTCTTATTAGTGCAGCGTTTGCCACAAACTGAACAAATGAATGGTCTTTCCCCCGTGTGCGTTCTCATGTGTTGAGTCAAATGGGCCTTCAGAGAAAAGCTTTTACTACAAACTGAACAATTGAATGGTTTTTCCCCTTTGTGTGTTCTAATGTGTTGAGTTAAATTCCCCCTGTAGGTGAAACTTTTACCACAAACTGAACACATGAACGGTTTTTCGCCTGTGTGTGTTCTCATGTGTTCAGTTAAATGGCTCTTTTTAGCACATCTTGTACCACAAACTGAGCAGTCCAAACTTTTTTTGCCTGTCTTTTTTTTAGAGCATTCAGACTGTTTGTTGCCAGTGTGAGTCCTCATATCGCCTTCACAGTCTGTATCGTTGCTCAAAGGTTCTTCAACCTCGTCTTCAGCCTCACTATCTGATAGTGGAGCTAAGAGGTTGTCTACTTGTGGTTTCTCTTCATCATCTTCAGTTTTCACAGAGACAATAGTCAGTGGCAACTTGGTGAGATCACCTCCCTGCAGCCCTAAAGGACACTCACCCTCCTGAGTGATCCAAATTTCCTCCTCTTCCTCTTTCATCGGTGGGTAAAGCAACATTTCCTGCTTCAAAGTGGAACTCACCCCCCGCGGCTGAGAGTGAAAATCTTCGTGGTGACCAATCAGTTGCTGGACTTCTGAGGAACACAAACAAAGTTTAGTTCAGGCATCAAGCATCTATTTTGTTGCATATTCGGTCGCCACACTCCTGGGATGTAACGTGACAAAATAAAACTGCTGTCGCCGCTCACACGCTGCAGTGTTTACAAGGTGGAGGACGGCATGGAGATAGTGGATGTTGCCAATCCAGCCCAGCATGTCTGATCCTTCCACTTTTCATTTCTTTGTCTTGGTTGTCTCGCCGGTTGTCTGCCTCAGACTCCTATAGTGACATTTTATTTAGTTTTAGCTTATTATTTCTTCGGTCAGTGGTCAACAAAAATAAACAGTTTTACATAAACAAACAGTTGTACATTCATAAATGGAAAATGTTGCAGAGCGAAAGGGTTTAGGCTGAAGCTGAACACTTACTGCGCCTCGCCCTATAAACAATGTCAAATACAAGATGAGCTTCCAAAAATTATGAAACTTCCATCCATCCATCCATTTTCTACCGCTTATTCCCTTTCGGGCTCGCGGGGGGCGCTGGCGCCTATCTCAGCTACAATCGGGCGGAAGGCAGGGTACACCCTGGACAAGTCGCCACCTCATCGCAGGGCCAACACAGATAGACAGACAACATTCACACACTAGGGACCATTTAGTGTTGCCAATCAACCTATCCCCAGGTGCAGGTCTTTGGAAGTGGGAGGGGCCTATCCCCAGGTGCATGTCTTTGGAGGTGGGAGGAAGCCGGAGTACCCGGAGGGAACCCACGCATTCACGGGGAGAACATGCAAACTCCACACAGAAAGATCCCGAGCCTGGATTTGAACCCAGGACTCCAGGACCTTCGTATTGTGAGGCAGACGCACTAACCCCTCTGCCACCGTGAAGCCATTATGAAACTTCCTTTGCACAAAATTATTATAAATACAGCTTGTACACAACATAAACACTCTTCAATGATATACACCAGGGGTCCCCAAACGTTTTGACCCGAGGGCCGCATTGGGTTAAAATAATTTGGCCGGGGGCAAGGCTGTTTATATATATATATATATATATATATATATATATGTATATATGAGCCCGATTGTAGCTGAGATAGGCGCCAGCGCCCCCCGCGACCCCGAAAGGGAATAAGCGGTAGAAAATGGATGGATGGATGAAACAGTCCTGTAGAGATGAAGTAGTCTTGTGATTTTCCCCACACCTACATATTGCGCTCTACCACGGTATCGAGCACTATTCTCTGGATAATCCAATCAAGACATATACATATACATATACATATACATATATATATATATATATATATATATATATATATATATATATATATATATATATATATATGATATCACGTCATCGATTGAAAAAAGCCTTTTTAGACAATGTGATTTGCCTGAGCTGCTAGGAGACTCTGAGAGTAACAAGCAACGAGCGGTAGAAAATGGATTAGAAAGGACAGATAAAAAAAATAAATACAAAAATAACTTGGGACTTCCCGGCCCTGCGATGAGGTATCGACTTGTCCAGGGTGTACCCCGCCTTCCGCCCGATTGTAGCTGAGATAGGCGCCAGCACCCCCCACGACCCCAAAAGAAAATAAGCTGTAGAAAATGGATGGATGGATGGATGGATGGGACTTCCCGCGGGCCAGATCTTGAACGCTGGCGGGCCGGACCTGGCCCGTAGGCCGTAGTTTGGGGACCCCTGATATACACAGTAAAGACATGTGGAATATCCTTGTACACGTGTTAGTTAAACCTTTGATGTGAAGTGAGGTGAATTATATTTATATAGCGCTTTTTCTCTAGTGACTCAAAGCGCTTTACATAGTGAAACCCAATATCTAAGTTACATTTAAAGCAGTGTGGGTGGCACTGGGAGCAGGTGGGTCAAGTGTCTTGCCCAAGGACACAACGGCAGTGACTAGGATGGCGGAAGCGGATATCGAACCTGGAACCCTCAAGTTGCTGGCACGGCCACTCTGCCAACCAAGGTATACCGCCCCAATTACTAATTGGGGCGGTATAGCTAAGTACTAGATAGTGGATTTATCTAGTGGTACTAGGTAAACACCTAGTATTTACCTAGTACCACTAGTATTTAGTTTGTAATTAACATTAATCATAGTATTAACTACTGTGTTGATTCAAGAGTGATATATTTTTCCAAGACATTGGTCTTAAAGTGTTTTTTTTAAATGTGTGAGTGGAACTGGAACATTTGAAGCAATCATCCAAGCTGTTATACATTTCATGTTTGTCTTTTAAAAAAATGAAGTAGCTCAGAACTCTTTTTGTGTTAGGGAAGCTACAAGGTACGTGCTAGCTTTATTTATTACTTTTGCGGACCATAGGGCGCACCGGATTATAAGGCGCACCGCTGATGAGCGAGTCAATTCAGGTCTATTTTCATACATAAGGCGTACTGGATTATAAACCGCATTAAAAGGGGTCATATTAGGATTTTTATTCTAAATGTAAAAGACTTCCTTGTAGGGGTGTAACGGTACACAAAAATTTCGGTTCGGTACGTACTTCGGTTTAGAGGTCACGGTTCAGTTAGTTTTCAGTACAGTAAGAAAACAACAAAATATTAATTTTTTGTTTATTTATTTACCCAATTTGTAAACAATGGCTTTATCCTTTTAATATTGGGAACACTATAATAATTCTGCCCACGTTAACCAACATTAAACTGCCTCAACTTGTTCCTCGGATTAAATAAAATGACAACACTTTTCTTCTACGTATAATAAGTGCAACATTAAACAATTTCAAGTCAACTCATCGTGCTTAATTTATTACAGCATTTGGGAAGCCTGTTGTTGATTTTTATTATGTAAATGTTATATTTCTATCAACATGTGATAGCAGGGACCCTGCCATTCAAAACTAGGCTGCTACATAAGAGATACCATGAATTGATTAACGTAGACATGTTGAAAAACTTATACGGGTGTTACCATTTAGTGGTCAATTGTACGGAATATGTACTGTACTGTGCAATCTACTAATACAAGTTTCAAAGGGTCAAACAATACATTACTAATGATTAAAGTAACTATAGCTGAAAAAATAGTACAACAGCAACAGGAAAGACTATTCATCCCTGAACACAATGGAGTTCATGTAGGCTTAATGATGCACTTACATAGCTCGGTTGGTAGAGTGGCCGTGCCAGCAACTTGAGGGTTGCAGGTTCGATTCCCGCTTCCGCCATCCTAGTCACTGCCGTTGTGTCCTTGGGCAAGGCACTTTACCCACCTGCTCCCAGTGCCACCCACACTGGTTTAAATGTAACTTAGATATTGGGTTTCACTATGTAAAGCACTTTGAGTCACTAGAGAAAAGCGCTATATAAATATAATTCACTTCACTACTGTGCAATCTACTAATAAAAGTTTCAATAAATCAATCAATACATTACTAATGATTAATGTAACTATAGCTGAAAAAATAGTACAACAACAGGAGAGACTATTCATCCCTGAACACAATGGAGTTCATGTAGGCTTAATGATGCACTTACATTATTATATCACTAGCACGCACACGCACACGCGCGTGCGCACACACACACACACACACACACACACACACACACACACACACACACACACACACACACACACACACACACACACACACACACACACACACACCACAAAATGAGCTAACGTTACGCTAAAAGTTAATTAGCCTTCACCTCAAGCCAGTTTGTTTCTGGAACGTCATCTAGAACATTGACTGGGAGGTGTTTATTATAATTTGGGGAGAGTCCGCTGCTCACCTGCTAAACACCTGTCTGCGCGACGCTTAAGCGCTGACTACATGAATACTCACTGCTGATTGGTTGTTAACGCTCTGAATACGCACTGCTGATTGGCTGTTACCGCTACATATGTAACCAATCAGATGGTTGTGTGGGTGGGACAATGCTGGGTGCTGTGTAGGAGACAGAGGCAGAACGGAGCAGCTTGTTAAGGCTTAAGCTTCATATGTTCGTGTGGAAACTCGTTCGGTACACATCCGCACCGAACCGGAACCCCCGTACTGAAACGGTTCAATACAAATACACGTACCGTTACACCCCTACTTCCTTGTGGTCTACATAACTTGTGATGGTGTTTTTTTTGGTCAAAATGTTGCATAGATGATGTTTTACACATCATCTTCAAGTCGCTTTCTGACAGTCGCTTCAGGGTGCGCCGTTTTGTGTCCGGTCTTATTCACGTGGCTCAGCTTAGACAGCGTCTCCTCACCGTCATCTTTGTTGTAGCGGTGTAGCGTGCAAGGACGGCAGTGGAAGAAGTGTCAAAAGATGGCGCTAGCTATTTTAATGACAATCAGCCTTTACTTCAATCAATAACGGCGCAGCATCTTCTCAACAACGCCGTAAACTTGACCCATGTTAAACAGTCCGACTGGAACTCTCAAATAACTGAAGTTCCTTGGGTGAATAATGTAAACTCACTACACCGGCATGTTTTAGCGCTTTCATGGCGAGTTTACTGACAGATATAAGTAAGAACTTTACACTACTTTATAATAGAAATGGTAACAGCGGAGGATAAATGTCCCATAACAAGAAGGTAGAGAAAAAGAAGAAGCTAAGTGACTACGTTGTGGAAACAGACGTGTGCACATTTTCAGGACTTATGCAGATCCCAAAAACAGATCAGCAGGTCCCTGAAGTATAAAAAAAAGTTGCTTTTGCATGGCATTGTGAAACAAAATACCGGATAATATGTCTTACCTGATACAAACACCATAATAATACTCATACTTCTGACTATGGTAGCCGTAATGCGCCGATAATCCATCAAGCGGTGCGGCTTCATAGCCGACCAAAGTCCTACTAAACCATTTTGAAAGATTTTTAAGTGTCGTGTGCAATGTTCTATATTCTTAATGGAACAGATAACATTTTAGACTTTGACAAACTGTAATGATCCACAAGGGAAATTGTTCCATACAGTAGCTCAGTTACAATGATGGAAAGTGTAAGGATGGATAGAACAAAGCAATATATATGTAATATTTACATAATAAAAATGTACAGTATATTATATATACTGATATATTATAGTATATTATGTCTTTATCATATATACAATATATAACAATTACCATGTACAATATCATAGTATATGTGACAGCTTTTGGTGTTTACTAGCGTCATATTGCAGTCTACAGGTATCTCTTATGTGTGACTGCCATCTACTTGTCACACTTATCATTACACCATAGCTTTAGGGTCGGCGAGCACAACCAGAATTATTCCGTACATCAGTCGTACTGGTTTATAAGGCGCACTGTCGATTTTTGAGAAAAATTTAACAATTTATGTGACAGCTTTCGGTGTTTACTAGCGTCATATTGCAGTCTACACGTATCTCTTATGTGTGACTGCCATCTACTTGTCACACTTATCATTACACCATAGCTTCAGGGTCGGCGAGCACACCCAGAATTATTCCGTACATCAGTCGCACTGGTTTATAAGGCGCACTGTCGATTTTTGAGAAAAATTTAAGGATTTATGTGACAGCTTTCGGTGTATACCAGCGTCATATTGCAGTCTACACATATCTCGTATGTGTGACTGCCATCTACTTGTCACACTTATCATTACACCATAGCTTCAGGGTCGGCGAGCACACCCAGAATTATTCCGTACATCAGTCGTACTGGTTTATAAGGCGCACTGTCGATTTTTGAGAAAAATTTAAGGATTTATGTGACAGCTTTCGGTGTTTACCAGCGTCATATTGCAGTCTACACATATCTCGTATGTGTGACTGCCATCTACTTGTCACACTTATCATTACACCATAGTTTCAGGGTCGGCGAGAACAACCAGAATTATTCCGTACATCAGTCGTACTGGTTTATAAGGCGCACTGTCGATTTTTGAGAAAAATTTAAGGATTTATGTGACAGCTTTCAGTGTTTACTAGCGTCATATTGCAGTCTACACGTATCTGTTATCTGTGACTGCCATCTACTGGTCACACTTCTCATTACACCATTGCTTCAGGGTCCGCAAGCACGACCAGAATAATTCCGTACATTAGACGTCCGGTTCATATGGCGCACTATCGATTTTTGAGAAAATTAAAGGAATTAAGGTGCGCCTTATAGTCCGAAAAATACGGTGGTATATTTATTATAATAAATAGATAATAAAGTTGTGAAGTGTTACTTAACTCTGCTCTCTTGTGATTATAATAATGATGTCTTGTCCAGTCACAACATTGGTTCACATGTCATGCAATGTCATATCACGGTTATTGTGATGAAATCTTTTAATCAGAATATATTTGAAAAATAAAAATAAACAGACAAAATACACTTTCCTCTGCAGATCGAGTTCACTTCCTGCTTTATCGTGGTTCACTATCAATATCGGTAATCGTTACATCGCTATGAGCAGCCCAGCAATAGAGAAACAACATGGCTACTACAAACGAGAGCAAAGTTTTTATTTTTTTCCCAAACGGAAAAGTTTCATCCGTGGGCTGGACCCGGTTTGGTTTTGCGGCAGCAGACGTGCAACAGGTGAGTGTATGCTGCAAAGTTTGTGTAGAGCTCATTACAACAGAAGGCAGCAACACAACTCAGAGAGTCTCCAATAAAAGTAAGAGTGATGTTAAATGTTCATTCATTCATTCTTTAACAACTTCATTGTATTCACAGTACTTCTTTAAAGGGGAACATTATCAGCAGACCTATGTAAGCGTCAATATATACCTTGATGGTGCAGAAAAGAGACCGTCTATTTTTTTAACCGATTTCCGAACTCTAAATGGGTGAATTTTGGCGAATTGAACGTCTTTTTGTTTATCGTGCTGGAGGCGATGACGTCAGAATGTGACGTCGCTGAGGTAACACACCCACCATTTTCATTTTCAACACATTACAAACACCGGGTCTCAGCTCTGTTATTTTCCGTTTTTTTGACTATTTTTTGGAACCTTGGAGACATCATGCCTCGACGGTGTGTTGTCGGAGGGTGTAACAACACTAACAGGGAGGGATTCAAGTTGCACCACTGGCCCGAAGATGCCAAAGTGTCTGCCGCCAGACCCCCATTGAATGTACCAGAGTGTCTCCACATTTGACCGGCGATGCTAAGACAGACATGGCACAGAGATGTATGGATAACCTGCAGATGCATTTGCAACGATAGTCAACGAAATCACAAAGGTGAGTTTTGTTGATGTTGACTGCCAGCTAATCGCTGCTAACATGCTACGCTAATCGATGCTAACATGCTATTTACCGGCGGTGCTAAAGCAGACATGGCACAGAGATGTATGGATAACCTGTAGATGCATTTGCAACTATATTACGTTTCCTTCCACCCACATTTAATGCGAAAAAAACACTTACCAATCGACGGATTTAAGTTGCTCCAGTGTCAAAAGATGCGAAAGTCCTGATCGTTTGGTCCGCACATTTTACCGGCGATGCTAACGCAGCTGTTCGGCCATGCTATGGCTATGAATAGCGTCAATAGCTATTCGCTCAATAGCTTCAGTTTCTTCTTCAATACTTTCATACTCCAACCATCTGTTTCAATACATGCGTAATCTGTTGAATCGCTTAAGTGGCTGAAATCCGAGTTTGAATCCGAGCTAATGTCACTATATCTTGCTGTGGTATTCCCATTGTTTGTTTACATTGGCAGCACTGTGTGACGTCACAGGGAAATGGCCAGTGGCATCGCAAATAGTGAAAATAAGGCACTTTAAAGCTTTATTTAGGGATATTCCGAGACCGGTAACATTTTGAAAAAAACTTCAAAAAATACAAGAACCCAGTGGGAACTGATTTTTATTGTTTTTAACCCTTTTGAAATTGTGATAATGTTCCCCTTTAAGGGACCCTATTTTGAAAAACGACCTTTTCATGATGGGAAACGTGTTTCCTCTCTATTGAAGTTATTATCTTATATATCTGATTTATGACACTAAAAGAATCTCCAAGGTTTCTCATTGTCATCCCACTGGGTTGAGGTTTTCCTTGCCCTGATGTGGGATCTGAACCGAGGATGTCGTTGTGGCTTGTGCAGCCCTTTGAGACACTTTTGATTGAGGGCTATATAAATAATCGTTGATTGATCCTTTCCCCACCAACTTCAATACATACATACATACTATATTATATATATATATATATATATAAATACATATTATATATATATATATATATATATATACATATTATATATATATATATAAATACATATTATATATATACATATTATATATATATATATATATGTATATATATATATATATATACATATTATATATATATATATATATATAAATACATATATATATACATATTATATATATATATATATATATATATATATATAAATACATATATATATATATGTATATACATATATATATATATGTATATACATATATATATATATGTATATACATATATATATATATATATATATATATATATATACATATATATATATATATATATATATATATATACATATATATATATATATATATATATATATATATATATATATATATATATATATATATATATATATATATATATATGTATTTTATATATATGAATTATGGCTGTCTATCTGTGTTGGCCCTGCGATGAGGTAGCAATTTGTCCAGGGTGTACGCTACCTTCCACCATAAACGCAGCAGAGATATGCTCCAGCGACCCACAGCGACCCCGAAAGGGACAAGCGGTAGGAAATGGATGGCTGGATGGACACTCACACAAAAACACACACACACACACACACACACACACACACACACACACACACACACACACACACACACACACACACACACACACACACACACACACACACACACACACACACACACACACACACTAGCGGGCCTTTTGAATATCTCCCTAATTCTGAAGTCTCACGGTTGGCAAGTATGCTGCTACTTGAAATGAGCTTTGGTAGATTTCTTTGACTTTATGAGCTGTGACACTTGTGGAGAACTTCCCAATAATGAAAAGATGACAGTAATGAAATGATTCTTGTTGTTTATGAGCTGCAGTCCTCTGCAGGTTGAAGTAGCGGGAACTCTCATTCAACCCTTCTTCGATTACGCTTGCACCTCCTGGTACCCCAGCACCTCCAAAACCCTCAAATCTAGACTCCAAACATCACAGAATAGGCTAGTCCGGTTACTTTTAGACCTCCAACCCAGATCACACCTCACTCCAACCCACTTCTCCAAAGTGGGCTGTCTCAGGGTGGAGGACAGAGTAAAACAACTTGCACTGAGCCTAGTCTATAAAGTCCGCTACACCTCCTTGATACCGAAGTACATGTCAAACTACTTCCTTAACGTAAATGTCCACCATAACACCAGGGGGAGCTCCACAAACCACGTTAAACCCAGATTCCCATCTAACAAAGGTCTTAACTCATTCTCTTTCTATGCCACATCAATGTGGAATGCACTCCCAACAGGTATAAAAGTAAGTGCATCTCTATATTCCTTCAAAAGCGCTCTAAAACAACACCTCCAGGCAACCTTAAGACTTTACTAATACCCTCCTCCATTCACATCCCATCTCCCCGGATTATAAACAACTCAAATGTACTTCTAATGTATATACTTGTTCTTATGCTATGTGAACTCACTATGTTCTCTGCTGGCTGTACATATCCTACTAAATAAGACCTACACTGTTTCAATGTCCACATTTCTCTGTTGATGCAATTGTTGATGACTGAAGTACTGATATCAACCAAAGCTCCTCATCCCACCCCCCAGATTGTAAATAATGTAAATAATTCAATGTATATACTATGATGATTAACTTGTGTGATGACTGTATTATGCTGATAGTATATATTTGTACCATGAATTGATTAACGTGGACCCCAACTTAAACAAGTTGAAAAACTTATTGGGGTGTTACCATTTAGTGGTCAATTGTACGGAATATGTACTGTACTGTGCAATCTACTAATAAAAGTATCAATCAATCAGTCCAGTCTTCTCTTCACACACTGCACATCTCTTACTCTTCCCCAACATCTCTTCTTTCAAAACAATATTTTCTTAACATATTCTGTTTTTTTATTTGACTTTTGCATTCTTTCATCTCCTCTGATGTGAACTCCACTGCCTTCTTCAAGCTGACAATCATGGCGGCTCTTTCTTTACATTCTTCAACAAGGTCGGCTAATTTCACATCGACGCTCTTCTCAGGGAATGAAACAACTTTCAAATGACGAAACTTCATCTCACTCACCTTCATTCTCGGTTTCTATCTTCATCTCCGTTGGCAATTTGCTGGAAGTTGGTGGCGCTGATTCTCTTTCACTTTCTCTTTGACATGACGTCGCCATCTTAGCAGAGCAGTAGTCGTCCATCTTCTATCACGTCTTCAATAATCACTTCAGATAAAACTCCATCGCTCCAAACTCAACTTCCGTTTCGTGGGCTTTAGAAAATACGAATATTTGAGACTCCATATTTGTTCAATCGCACATTTTGCACAGCCGCTCGGTCCGCCATCTTGATTGGAAATGAGCTGCTCGATCCGTTTGCCCATGCGCAAAAAGTCTTCTTCTTCTTCTGTTTGTTTGTCTTTTGGCAGTAAATTGCATTACCGCCACCAACTGGGCTGGAGTGTTGACAAGCGTTTTGACAGGAAACAAAATAAACTAAACTATATTCTCTTATAAACCTAATAATGTACTTAAGTTTATTCGTAAAAGCTCTTTTATCTAAGCTTGACCTTCCTTAACTGAATCATATTGTTCCTTTTGATATTAGTAATATGAGTCATTTTGTATAATTGAGCAGTGTTTTTCAACTTTTTTTGAACCAAGGCACATTTTTGGAGTATTTATATAGCGCTTTTATCAATGTTATTACAAAGAATAAGAGACCTATTATACTCTAGTCATGTTGGTCGTACTTAAAAATGCACACGTTTAGGTGTGTTCAGTGTTGAAAAAAAAATGATATGGCTCTTACGGAAATACATTTTAAAATATTCAGATTTTTGGCTGTCTAACTCTTACACTATTATGTTAGATCCACTATGGACTGGACTCTCATTATGTGGGATCCACTATGGACTGGACTCTTACAATATGTTAGATCCACTATGGACTGGACTTTCACAATATTATGTTAGATCCACTAAGGACTGGACTCTCACTATTATGTTAGATCCACTATGGACTGGACTCTCACTATTATGTTAGATCCACTATGGACTGGACTCTCACACTATTATGTTAGATCCACTATGGACTGGACTTTCACAATATTATGTTAGATCCACTAAGGACTGGACTCTCACTATTATGTTAGATCCACTATGGACTGGACTCTCACTATTATGTTAGATCCACTATGGACTGGACTCTCACACTATTATGTTAGATCCACTATGGACTGGACTTTCACAATATTATGTTAGATCCACTAAGGACTGGACTCTCACTATTATGTTAGATCCACTATGGACTGGACTCTCATTATGTTAGATCCACTATGGACTGGACTCTTACAATATGTTAGATCCACTATGGACTGGACTTTCACAATATTATGTTGGATCCACTAAGGACTGGACTCTCACACTATTATGTTAGATCCACTATGGACTGGACTCTCACTGTTATGTTAGATCCACTATGGACTGGACTCTCTCACTATTATGTTAGATCCACTAAGGACTGGACTCTCACTGTTATGTTAGATCCACTATGGACTGGACTCTCACACTATTATGTTAGATCCACTATGGACTGGACTCTCACAATATTATGTTAGATCCACTATGGACTGGACTCTCACACTATTATGTTAGATCCACTATGGACTGGACTCTCACTATTATGTTAGATCCACTAAGGACTGGACTCTTACAATACGTTAGATCCACTATGGACTGGACTCTTACAATATGTTAGATCTACTATGGACTGGACTTTCACAATATTATGTTAGATCCACTATGGACTGGACTCTCACTATTATGTTAGATCCACTATGGACTGGACTCTTACAATATGTTGGATCTACTATGGACTGGACTTTCACAATATTATGTTAGATCCACTAAGGACTGGACTCTCACTATTATGTTAGATCCACTATGGACTGGACTCTCACAATATTATGTTAGATCCACTGTGGACTGGACTCTCACTATTATGTTAGATCCACTATAGACTGGACTCTCACAATATTATGTTAGATCCACTAAGGACTGGACTCTCACTATTATGTTAGATCCACTATGGACTGGACTCTCACAGTATTATGCTAGACCCACTCGACATGCATTGCATTCGGTATCCCCTGAAGGGGGGAGGAGTCACCCACATCTGCAGTCCTCTCCAAGGTTTCTCATAGTCATTCACATTGACATCCCACTGGGTTGTGAGTTTTTCCTTGCCTTTCTGCGGGATCTGAACCGTGGATGTGGTTGTGGCTCGTGCAGCCCTTTGAGACACTTGCGATTAAGGGCTATATAAATAAACATTGGTTGATTGATAAAGATAAAGGGCAGCATCTACTTTCTTGCAACATTTTTTATTTCAGAACGCATTCAATACTTTTATTATGAAACACGGGAGCTTAGTTCAAAAAGTGGTAACTTACACTGTGCATATTACACAACATGAACACAATTGAATTAACAGTCTTTTTTTTTTGTTGCACGAACTGGACAGGAAAAGTTGTCTAGTCTGTTGTGTTTGGGTGAACTCCTTTCTTACACAAGTCATGCTGAGCATCTGAAAGATTGAAAATTCAGAGAATATTTTTTTCACTGCAAACTAAATGTTTTTTCTCCTGTATGTGTTCTTATTTGAACAGACAATTTATTTATTCACCATAAACTTAATGGCTGATTAGTTTTCTTTGGTGTCTTACCCTGTCTGCATTATGAGGAAATACTCTAAGCAATCTGAACAACAAACGTGTTCTCCTAGGACAGGAGTCGGGAACCTGCAACCCGGGTGGTTAGGGTTAGTGTTAACCCTAACCGGGGTGGTGGTTCCTCTCTTTAAGAAGGGGGGCCGGAGGGTGTGTTCCAACTATCGTGGGATCACACTCCTCAGCCTTCCCGGTAAGGTTTATTCAGGTGTACTGGAGAGGAGGCTACGCCGGATAGTCGCACCTTGGATTCAGGAGGAACAGTGTGGTTTTCGTCCTGGTCGTGGAACTGTGGACCAGCTCTATACTCACGGCAGGGTTCTTGAGGGTGCATGGGAGTTTGCCCAACCAGTCTACATGTGCTTTGTAGACTTGGAGAAGGCATTAGACCGTGTCCCTCGGGAAGTCCTGTGGGGAGTGCTTAGAGAGTATGGGGTTTCGGACTGTCTTATTGTGGCGGTCCGCTCCCTGTATGATCAGTGTCAGAACTTGGTCCGAATTTCTGGCAGTAAGTCGGACACATTTCCAGTGAGGGTTGGACTCCGCCAAGGCTGTCCTTTGTCACCGATTCTGTTCATAACTTTCATGGACAGAATTTCTAGGCGCAGTCAAGGCATTGAGGGGATCCGGTTTGGTGACCACGGGATTAGGTCTCTGCTTTTTGCAGATGATGTGGTCCTGATGGATTCATCTGGCCGGGATCTTCAGCTCTCACTGGATCGGTTCGCAGCAGAGTGTGAAGCGACCGGAATGAGAATCAGCACCTCCAAGTCCGATTCCATGGTTCTCGCCCGGAAAAGGGTGGAGTGCCATCTCCGGGTTGGGGAGGAGACCCTGCCCCAAGTGGAGGAGTTCAAGTACCTAGGAGTCTTGTTCACAAGTGAGGGAAGAGTGGATCGTGAGATCGACAGGCAGATCGGTGCGGCGTCTTCAGTAATGCGGACGTTGTACCGATCCGTTGTGGTGAAGAAGGAGCTGAGCCGGAAGGCAAAGCTCTCCATTTACCTGTCGATCCACATCCCCATCCTCACCTGTGGTCATGAGCTTTGGGTCATGACCAAAAGGATAAGATCACGGGTACAAGCGGCCCAAATGAGTTTCCTCCGCCGTGTGGCGGGTCTCTCCCTTAGAGATAGGGTGAGAAGCTCTGCCATCCGGGAGGAACTCAAAGTAAAGCCGCTGCTCCTCCACATGGAGAGGAGCCAGATGAGGTGGTTCGGGCATCTGGTCAGGATGCCACCCGAACGCCTCCATAGGGAGGTGTTTAGGGCACGTCCAGCTGGTAGGAGGCCACGGGGAAGACCCAGGACACGTTGGGAAGACTATGTCTCCCGGCTGGCCTGGGAACGCCTCGGGATCCCCCGGGAAGAGCTAGACGAAGTGGCTGGAGAGAGGGAAGTCTGGGCTTCCCTGCTTAGGCTGCTGCCCCCGCGACCCGACCTCGGATGAGCGGAAAATGATGGATGGATGGATGGATGGATGGATGGACTGGGAACCCACACCAAACAAGAATGACAAATGCATTTCGGGAGAACATCCTCACAGTAACACAACATAAACGCAACATCCATCCATCCATTTTCTACCGCTTATTCCCTTTTGGGGTTGCGGGGGGCGCTGGCGCCTATCTCAGCTACAATCGGGCGGAAGGCGGGGTACACCCTGGACAAGTCGCCACCTCATCGCAGGGCCAACACAGATAGACAGACAACATTCACACTCACATTCACACACTAGGGACCATTTAGTGTTGCCAATCAACCTATCCCCAGGTGCATGTCTTTGGAGGTGGGAGGAAGCCGGAGTACCCGGAGGGAACCCACGCATTCACGGGTAGAACATGCAAACTCCACACAGAAAGATCCCGAGCCTGGATTTGAACCAAGGACTGCAGGACCTTCGTATTGTGAGGCAGACGCACTAACCCCTCTTCCACCGTGAAGCCTAAACGCAACATAACTACCCAGAATCCCATGCATCCATGACTCTTCCGCCCACCCCGCCCACCTCAACCGACGCACGGAGGGGGGGTGGTGCTAGTGGGGTGTATAATATAGCCTGGAAGATCTGCACTGTAATGTGTTACAGTCCAGATGTTCTCCCAAAATGTGTTTGTCTTTCTTGTTTGGTGTGGGTTCAAAGTGTGGCGCATATTAGTAAGAGTGTTAAAGTTGTTTATATCACAACCTTCAGTGTGACCTGTATGGCTGTTAAACAACTATGCCTTGCAGTCGTGTACGTGTATCTGCGGAAGCCACATACAACATGTTACTGGGCTGGCAAGCTGTTTATGCATGTTGTAGAAGGCATCAAAGGCAATGGCTTCATAGCACGCCCTTATTATTGTTATCTGGGTGACCATCGGCTGATATTCGCGAGAATGGTTGCAGCTCCCATTGTCTTCTTTATTTTGTGAAACGGGTCAAAACGGCTCTTTGAGTGGTAAAGGTTGCCGACCCCTGTCCTAGGATAAGAAAATGTCTCCCTTGAGTAAAACGTTTAACAGATTAATACTTTTCCTTCTGTGTGCGCTCTCATGTGTTGAGTCAAATTACTTTTTTGTGAAAAGCTTTTACCGCATGCTGAACAATGGAATGGTTTTTCTCCTGTGTGTGTTCTCATGTGTTCAATTAAATGGCTCTTTTTAGTGCATCTTTTGTCACACACTGTGCAACATAATATTTTTTCTCCTGTGTGTGTGGTCACGTGTTGAGTCAAGTGAGCCTTGAAAGAAAAGCTTGCGCTGCAAACTGAACAAACGAATGGTTTTTCTCCCGTGTGTGTTCGAATGTGTTGAGTCAAACTGCCCTTTTGAGTGAAGCTTTTATGACAAACTAAACAGCTGAAAGGCTTTTCTCCTGTGTGAGTTCTCATGTGTTGAGTCAAATGGGGCTTGAGGGTAAAGTATTTACCGCAAACTGAACAATTGTATGTTTTTTCTCCCGAGTGTATTCTAATGTGTTGAGTCAAACTAGCTTTGAGAGTAAAGCTTTTACCGCACACTAAACAACTAAACGTTTTTTCCCCCGTGTGTGTTCTCATGTGTTCAGTCAAATGGCTTTTCCTACCGCATCTTGTGCCACAAACTGAACAGACAAACGGTTTTTCTCCTGTGTGAATTCTCATGTGTTCAGTCAAATGGCTCTTTATAGTGCATCTTGTGCCACAAACGGAACAGATAAAGGGTTTTTCCCCAGTGTGTGTTCTCGTGTGTTGTGTCAATTTGCCTTTTTGAGTAAAGCTTTTACCACAAACTGAACAATTAAAAGGTTTTTCTCCCGTGTGTGTTCTCAAGTGTTTAGTCAAATTGCCCTTCAATGAAAAGCTTTTGGCACATACCGAACAACTAAAGGGTTTTTCTCCTGTGTGCTTTCTCATGTGTTGAGTCAAATTGCTCCTTCGATTAAAACTTTTAGCACAAACTGAGCAGCTCAAACGTTTTTTGCCTGTCTTATTTTTAGCGCATTCTGAGTTTTTGTTGTCTGTGTCAGTCCTTATATCATCTTCACAGTCTGTATCGCTGCTCAAAGTTTCTTCAACCTCGTCTTCAGTCTCACTATTTGATAGTGGAGCTAAGAGGTGGTCTACTTGTGGTTTCTCTTCATCATCTTCAGTCTTCACAGAGACAACAGTCAGTGGCAACTTGGTGAGATGAATTTCCTGTGGTCCTAGAAGACACTCTCCCTCTTGAGTGATCCAGAGTTCTTCCTCTTCCTCTTTAATGTGGGGTGGCTGTGAAGCCTCTTGCTTCAAAATTAAGCTACCCCCTGATTGAGAGGGAAGTTTTTCTGAATGACCAATCAGCTGCTGGACGTCTGCAAAAGACAAAACAACACAAACACACATGAGTTGTTTCTGCTTGAACTCGCTACCCACTTTCTTCCATGTACCGTATGTGTGTGTAGTGTTTTCTCGGACATTCATTTAGTGCCTTGCCAGAACGTCGGACCAATATTTACAAAACCAGCAAAGTTGGCATGTTGTGTGATTCGTAGATAAAAACAGAATACAATGATTTGCAAATCCTTTTCAACTTAAATTCAATGGAATGGACTTCAAAGACAAGATATTTAATGTTCAAAATGATATATATATATATATTTTTTGTGCAAAAAATCATTAAAGTCTGGACTACAGGCAGGCCAGTCTAGTACCCACACTTCATTACTATAAAGCCACAGTGTTGTAACACGTAGCTTGACATTTTCTTGCTGAAATAAGCAGGGGCGTCCATGATAACGTTGCTTGGATGACAACATATGTTGTTCCAAAACCTGTATGGACCATTCAGCATTAATGGTGCCTTCACAGATGTGTAAGTTACCCATACCTTGGGCACTAATACACCCCCATACCATCAAAGATGCTAGCTTTTACACTTTGCACCTATAACAACCGGGATGGTTCTTTTCCTCTTTGTTTCAAAGGACACGACGTCCACAGTTTCCCCCAGAAATTTGAAATGTGCATTCGTCAGACCACAGAACACTTTTCCACTTTTCCACTTTGCATCAGTCCCTCTCAGGTGAGCTTAGGCCCAGCGAAGCCGGCGGCGTTTCTGGGTGTTGTTGATAAATGGCTTTCGCGTTACGTAATAGGAGTTTTGAGTTAAGTCAAAGTTAAAGTACCAATGATTGTCTCACACACACACACACACACACACACACACACACACACACACACACACACACACACACACACACACACACACACACACACACACACACACACACACACGTTGTGGTGAATTTTGTTCTCTGCATTTGACCGATCCCCTTGTTGACCCCCTGGGAGGTGAGGGGAGCAGTGGGCAGCAGCGGTGATGCACCCGGGAATCATTATTGGTGATTTACCCCCCAATTCCAACCCTTCTTGATGAGTGGCAAGCTGGGAGGCAATGGGTCCCATTTTTATAGTCTTTGGTAAGACTCAGCTGGGGTTTGAACTCACAACCTGCCGATCTCAAGGCCAACACTCTAAAAACTAGGCCAAGTGAGTAGGTTAAGTTTCGCTTACGGATGTAGCAACCAACTGTAGTTACTGACAGTGGTTCTCTGAATTGTCCCTGAGCCCATGTGGTGATGTCCTTTACACAATGTCACTTTTTGATGCAGTACCGCCTGAGAAATCAATGGTCCATAATATCATCGCTTTCTTGCAGCGATTTCTCCAGATTCTCTGAACTTTGTGATGATATTACAGACCGTAGATGGTGAAATCCCTAAATTCCTTGCAATAACTGGTTGAGAAATGTTGTTCTTCAACTGTTGGACAGTTTGCTCACGCGTTTGTTCCCACAGTGGTGACCCTCACCCCATCCATTTTATGAAAACTGCTTTTTTACCCAATCATGGCACCCACCTGTTCCCAATTAGCCTGTTCACCTGTGGGATGTTCCAAATTAATGTTTGATGAGCATTCCTCAACTTTCTTTCTTTTTTGCCACTTGTGCTAGACTAAAAATGTACCACAGTAGCAATATAAATGTGACATATATCCATCCATCAATCCATTTTCTACCGCTTATTCCCTTTCGGGGTCGCGGGGGGCGCTGGCGCCTATCTCAGCTACAATTCGACGGAAGGCGGGGTACACCCTGGACAAGTCGCCACCTCATCGCAGGTGACATATATATATATATATATATATATATATATATATATATATCATAATTTCAAATTATACATGCGGTATATAATATATACAATATATATTTAAAAATCCCATTTAAAAATCCCCGCCACTCCCAGTCTGTGGAACGCTCTCCCTGACCACCTGAGGACACCACAGACTTTAAAAAAGGCTTCAAAACCCTTCTTTTTAAAAAAAGCCCTTTTTTTTTTTAGATAAATGCGTGCTAGTTGTAGTTTTTATTTTTATTATATTTTTATTGTTTTGTAACACACTGTAGCACTTTGAGATTGTTTGCTCAATTTAAAGTGCTTTTTAAAAATAAAATCTATTATCATTATTATTATTATTCATTACCCCGTACAATATTACAGTATATGTAACAAAAACAACAACAACAAAATCATACCAAAGACGATAAAAATGGGAGCCGTTACCTCCCTGCTTAGCACTCAGCATCAAGGGTTGAAATTGGGGGTTAAATCACCAAAAAGTATTCCCGGGCGCGGCCACTGCTGCCGCTCACTGCTCCCCTCCCCTCCCAGTGGGTGATCAAGGGTAATGAGTCAAATGCAGAGAATAATTTTGCCACACTTAGTGTGTGTGTGTGACAATCATTGCTACTTTAACTTTAAAAGGACAGCTTTAAAAAAAAAAGGGTTTATCGAGCAAAAAATATAAATTATGAACAAAGAGAGGTAGCCAACATAAAGGCCGTCAGGTTACTTTCAAAATAAAATACTCCTCCTCCAAAGCGGATCGTGGTTTACACTTTGAAAGGTCCTAAAGGGTGGCGACGGACACGAAGTCAACTTGTCGAAGGTTTTCCGACTTAATTTCATATCGACACAGAATGAATGAGGACCCGCTGAGTCTGGAGGCCCGAGATGAAAGAATAATGCACAGGCATATCCCGGTCAGCTAAATTGGGATATGGCGTGTGACGTCTGTGTCATACGCTCGCAAAGGATGATGTAGTGTTGTTAAATGATAAAAAGTAAAAAGTGCGTTTTTTCGCCGCATGACGGAACAGCAGCGGAACGGCGTTAGCAGAAGGCGGCGCCCTCCCGCGGTGAAGTTAGTCATCGTGCGGCTGTAGAGGAAGTCGCTCCTTTAACGCCATCGGATGCAAACCAAGGAGGACTTCGAGAATACCAAGGAAAGGAAGAAAATGGTATCTCAAGAGTTCCTTGACACGTTGAAGACAGGAGTAGACTTAGATCAGGGATGTCCAACTGGTTTTCATTGAGGGCCACATCGCATCAGAGGGCCGCTTGTAACAGTGAAAAATGTCTGAATTTGCCTCTGGATTTCATTTTTAATCATATCTCCTGCTGGCTCCACTATGGACTGGACTCTCGCACTATTGTGTTGGATCCACTATGGACTGGAATCTCACTATTATGTTAGATCCACTATGGACTGGACTCTCACACTATTATGTTAGATCCACTATGGACTGGAATCTCACACTATTATGTTAGATCCACTATGGACTGGACTCTCACACTATTATGTTAGATCCACTATGGACTGGACTCTCACTATTATGTTAGATCCACTATGGACTGGACTCTCTCACTATTATGTTAGATCCACTATGGACTGGACTCTCACACTATTATGTTAGATCCACTATGGACTGGAATCTCACACTATTATGTTAGATCCACTATGGACTGGACTCTCACACTATTATGTTAGATCCACTATGGACTGGACTCTCACTATTATGTTAGATCCACTATGGACTGGACTCTCACACTATTATGTTAGATCCACTGTGGACTAGACTCTCACACTATTATGTTAGATCCACTGTGGATGGAATCTCACTATTATGTTAGATCCACTATGGACTGGACCCTCACTATTATGTTAGATCCACTATGGACTGGACTCTCGCACTATTATGTTAGATCCACTATGGACTGGAATCTCACTATTATGTTAGATCCACTATGGACTGGACTCTCACACTATTATGTTAGATCCACTATGGACTGGAATCTCACACTATTATGTTAGATCCACTATGGACTGGACTCTCACACTATTATGTTAGATCCACTATGGACTGGACTCTCTCACTATTATGTTAGATCCACTATGGACTGGACTCTCACACTATTATGTTAGATCCACTATGGACTGGAATCTCACACTATTATGTTAGATCCACTATGGACTGGACTCTCACACTATTATGTTAGATCCACTATGGACTGGACTCTCACTATTATGTTAGATCCACTATGGACTGGACTCTCACACTATTATGTTAGATCCACTGTGGACTAGACTCTCACACTATTATGTTAGATCCACTGTGGATGGAATCTCACTATTATGTTAGATCCACTATGGACTGGACCCTCACTATTATGTTAGATCCACTATGGACTGGACTCTCACACTATTATGTTAGATCCACTATGGACTGGACTCTCCCACTATTATGTTAGATCCACTATGGACTGGACTCGCACTATTATGTTAGATCCACTATGGACTGGACTCTCACTATTATGTTTGATCCATTATGGACTGGACTCACACTATTATGTTAGATCCACTATGGACTGGACTCTCACTATTATGTTTGATCCATTATGGACTGGACTCACACTATTATGTTAGATCCACTATGGACTGGACTCTCACTATTATGTTAGATCCACTATGGACTGGACTCTCACACTATTATGTTAGATCCACTATGGACTAGACTCTCATACTATTATGTTAGATCCACTATGGATGGAATCTCACTATTATGTTGGATCCACTATGGACTGGACTCTCACACTATTATGTTAGATCCACTATGGACTGGACTCTCACACTATTATGTTAGATCCACTATGGACTGGACTCTCACACTATTATGTTAGAGCCACTGTGGATGGAATCTCACTATTATGTTAGATCCACTATGGACTGGACCCTCACTATTATGTTTGATCCATAATGGACTGGACTCACACTATTATGTTAGATCCACTATGGACTAGACTCTCACACTATTATGTTAGATCCACTATGGCCTAGACTCTCACACTATTATGTTAGATCCACTATGGACTGGACTCACACTATTATGTTAGATCCACTATGGACTGGACTCGCACTATTATGTTAGATCCACTATGGACTAGACTCTCACACTATTATGTTAGATCCACTATGGACTGGACTCTCACTATTATGTTTGATCCATTATGGACTGGACTCACACTATTATGTTAGATCCACTATGGACTGGACTCGCACTATTATGTTAGATCCACTATGGACTAGACTCTCACACTATTATGTTAGATCCACTATGGACTGGACTCTCACTATTATGTTAGATCCATTATGGACTGGACTCACACTATTATGTTAGATCCACTATGGACTGGACTCTCACTATTATGTTAGATCCATTATGGACTGGACTCTCACACTATTATGTTAGATCCACTATGGACTGGACTCACACTATTATGTTAGATCCACTATGGACTAGACTCTCACACTATTATGTTAGATCCACTATGGACTGGACTCTCACTATTATGTTTGATCCACTATGGACTAGACTCTCACACTATTATGTTAGATCCACTATGGACTGGACTCTCACTATTATGTTTGATCCATTATGGACTGGACTCACACTATTATGTTAGATCCACTATGGACTGGACTCTCACTATTATGTTAGATCCATTATGGACTGGACTCACACTATTATGTTAGATCCACTATGGACTGGACTCGCACTATTATGTTAGATCCACTATGGACTGGACTCGCACTATTATGTTAGATCCACTATGGACTGGACTCGCACTATTATGTTAGATCCACTATGGTACGCCAGCTGACCTTAAACGTGTTGTGGTGAAAACCGCTGAAAGAAATCTCCAAGTGCCCTCTCGACAGAGCTTCGAGCTGCCTCCTTCCTCAAGGACAGCGCCCTACAGAAGTAAGGTGAAAAGCAAACCTCCAGACTAAAACTCTCCTTCTTCTTCTTCTTCTCTGCCTTCAGACTCCTAATTCAAGTCAGCTTCCTGAATGACTACCGTCCAGTTGCACTTACACCTATAGCTATGAAGTGCTTCGAGAAGCTGGTACGGACCCATATCACCTCAGTCCTCCCTCCCGAGCTCGACCCACACCAGTTTGCCTACAGAGCCAACAGGTCCACAGAGGACGCCATCGCCACAGCCCTACACTCCTCCCTGGGTCACCTGGAGACGGGGGGGGAGCTACGTGCGGCAGCTTTTTGTGGATTATAGTTCGGCATTTAACACCATTATACCTGATAGACTGGTGTCCAAACTGTCAGACCTGGGTCTATCGAACTCCATCTGCATGTGGATTAAGGACTTTTAATCCAACCGTCCCCAGAGGGTGCATATGGGTCGCCACATGTCATGGAGCCTGCACCTCAGTACCGGCTCTCCACAAGGCTGCGTGCTGAGCCCCCTTCTCTACTCCATCTACACATACGACTGCACACCTGCCCACTCCAGCAACTCCATCATCAAATTTGCGGATGACACCACCGTAGTGGGGCTCATCTCGGAGGGAGACGAGGCTGCGTATCGGGATGAGGTGGAGAAGCTGTCGGATTGGTGCAAAGTCAACAACCTGGCCCTGAACACCTCCAAGACCAAGGAGCTGGTCATAGACTTCAGGAGGAAAAAAACGGACATCCTGCCCCTGATCTTCAGTGGTGACTGTGTGGAGAGGGTCTCCGACTTCCGCTTCCTGGGAGTCCACCTGGCCGACCACCTATCCTGGAGCACCAACACCACGGCGACCATCAAGAAGGCACACCAGAGACTGCACTTCCTGAGAATACTCAGGAACAACCACCTCTCACAGGAACTGCTGGTGTCCTTCTACCGGTGCTCCATTGAGAGCATCCTGACCTACTGCATCTGCGTGTGGTTCAGCAGCTGCACGGCTGCAGAGAGAACGGCACTCCAGAGAGTCATAAAGACCGCCCAGAAGTTAATTGGATGCCCCCCCCCTGCTGTATAATAGACTGTATTTATGTTATTCACATGTGAATAATGCTGTATAATAAACTGTATTTATATTATTATACAGCATTATTCACATGCAAATAATGCTGTATAATTTACTGTATTTATATTATTCACATGTGAATAATGCTGTATAATAAACTGTATTTATATTATTATACAGCATTATTCACATGAGAATAATGCTGTATAACAAATTGTATTTATATTATTCACATGTGAATAATGATGTATAATAGACAGTATTTATGTTATGCACATGTGAATAATGCTGTTTAATAGATTGTATTTATGTTATTCACATGTGAATAATGCTGATTAATAAATTGTATTTATGTTATTCACATGTGAATAATGCTGTATAATTTACTGTATTTATATTATTCACATGTGAATAATGCTGTATAATAAATTGTATTTATGTTATTCACATGTGAATAATGCTGTTTAATAGATTGTATTTATGTTATTCACATGGGAATAATGCTGTATAATAGACTGTATTTATGTTATTCACATGGGAATAATGCTGTATAATAGACTGTATTTATGTTATTCACATGTGAATAATGCTGTTTAATAGATTGTATTTATGTTATTCACATGTGAATAATGCTGTTTAATAGATTGTATTTATGTTATTCACATGTGAATAACATAAATACAATCTATTATACAGCATTATTCACATGTGAATAATGCTGTATAATAGACTGTATTTATATTATTCACATGTGAATAATGCTGTATAATACACTGCATTTATGTTATTAACATTTAAAAATACCAAAGTGTTTATTGTCTATTGCGAGCGAACTGTGATGCTGAATTTCCCCCAGAGATCAATAAAGTACTTTTTATTCTATTCTATTCTATTCTATTCTATGTTTGCACGTGTTGTGTTGCACATTCCTCTCTGTATTCTTTTAGACAATAAACACATTGTAACCTTCTCCGCCCATTTAATTTGTTCATACTATTTGTACTTCCTAACTTCACACACACATATCGAATATTTTTCTTTTTTTTTTAAGTTACGGTCATATTTTTACTGATCGGCACTAGTAGTGCTCAGCAAAAACTGAAATCTAAGTAAGATTGAATATCTCAAAAAAGGGTGATATTTGCTTATTTTCGGTCTGACAAGATAATTCTTCTCACTAAGCAGACTTTATGTTAGAGTGTTTTACTTGTTTTTTAAGGGTTTTGGTCCCTCTGATGTGAACTCCACTGTTTTCTTCAAGCTGACAATCATGGCGGCTCTTTGTTTACTTTCTTCAACAAGGTGGGCTAATTTCTAATCGACGCTCTTTTCAGGGCTTATAGTGGTTTTCAAGTTACGAAACTTCAACTCGCTCACCTTCATCTGTTGTTTTCGGCTTTTTCTCGGTTGGTGATTCTCTTTCACTTTCTCTTTGACATGACGTCGCCATCTTAGCATAGCAGTAGTCGTCCATCTTCTATCACGTCTTCAATCTTCACTTCAGACAACACTCTATCGCTTCCAACTCAACTTCAGTTTTGAAGACTTCGGAAAACACATACATTTGAGATAATTATTGCTGGACAAGTATTTGCTGTGACAGCTAAAAGCTGCTACATCGTAAGCTTGAAACTTCCCCGATCAGCCCCAGTCCGCCATCTTGGTCCATTCTTCTTCTTCTTCTTCTTCTTCTTTGTGGTTTCTGACGGCTTGCAGCCATATCTTATAGATGCATACTGGCGCCCCCTGCTGCATATATACATAAACACACAAACACATTTTATTTATATATATATATATATATATATATATATATATATATATATATATATATATATATATATATATACACATATATATATACACATATATATATATGTATGCATATACATATATATGTCTTTGGAGGTGGGAGGAGTATGTATATATATACATCCATCCATCCATTTTCTACCGCTTATTCCCTTTTGGGGTGGCGGGGGGCGCTGGCGCCTATCTCAGCTGTGTTGGCCCTGCGATGAGGTGGCGACTTGTCCAGGGTGTACCCCGCCTTCCGCCCGATTGTAGCTGAGATATAAATACATGTGTATATATATATATATATATATATATATATATATATATATATATCCATTCATTTTCTACCGCTTATTCCCTGTTGGGGTCGCGGGGGGCGCTGGCGCCTATCTCAGCTACAATCGGGTGAAAGGGAGGGTACACCCTGGACAAGTCGCCACCTCATCGCAGGGCCAACAAAGACAGATATATATATGTATACCGGGTTGCACCTTGAACACCCCTGCCATAGGGAATAAGCGGTAGGAAATGGATGGATGGATGTTCGGTTTGTACTTCATGAAGTTTTGTACTCGTGTTTTTCTTTTGTGTTTTTTGTTTGTTTTCATGGGCTTCACGGTGGCAGAAGGGTTAGTGCGTCTGCCTCACAATACGAAGGTCCTGCAGTCCTGGGTTCAAATCCAGGCTGAGGATCTTTCTGTGTGGAGTTTGCATGTTCTCCCCGTGAATGTGTGGGTTCCCTCCGGGTACTCCGGCTTCCTCCCACCTCCAAAGACATGCACCTGGGGATAGGCCCCTCCCACCTCCAAAGACATGCACCTGGGGATAGGTTGATTGGCAACACTAAATGGTCCCTAGTGTGTGAATGTGAGTGTGAATGTTGTCTGTCTATCCGTGTTGGCCCTGCGATGAGGTGGCGACTTGTCCAGGGTGTACACCGCCTTCCGCCCAATTGTAGCTGAGATAGGCGCCAGCGACCCCCGCGACCCCGAAAGGGAATAAGCGGTAGAAAATGGATGGATGGATGTTTGTTTTCATTACATTTGGATGTATTTGTTGGTTTGTGTGATATCCATGAAGTAAGACTACGCATTATTTTGAAGGGGGCAGGAAAATGTAAGATTTTTCTTGGTGTGTAAATGTAAAATTGTATAATCTATGTATAATTGTCTATCGATCAAAGATGAATGCAGGAGAAAAATAAAAAAATGAAATGAAATGAGAAAAAGGCAACTTCCGTCCATCCTTATTAAGGTAAGAGTAAGCTTCGACTTTTGTAAATTGTAGTTGTCGACCATTTGAGGTGGTCAGTATATATTATGATTTATTTTGAAAAAAAAAAAAAAAGAAGTAGGAAATGGGCGTGGCTTTCTCTCAGCGCATGGGCAAAGGGACCGGGCAGCTCAAGACCTTGATGGCGGACTGAACGGCTCCGGCTTTCCGGAGAAGTTCAAACAGCGATATAGATTCTCAAAGACCCGTCTTTTAAAGTCCAAGATATTTTTTTGTTGTTGTTGTAGCGATGGATTGTTATCTGAAGTGATGATTAAGGACTTGATAGAAGATGGACGACTACCGCTATGCTAAGATGGCGACGTCATGTCAAAGAGAAAGTGAAAGGGAATCAGCGCCACCAACTTCCAGCAAATCACCGACGGAGATGAAGATGAAAACCGAAGATGAAGGTGAGTGAGTTGAAGTTTTGTCATTTAGAAACCTATTGTAAGCCCTTAAAAGAGCGTCGTTGAGAAATGAGCCGACTTAGTTGAAGAATGTAAAGAAAGAGGCGCCATGATTGTTAGCTTGAAGAAGGCAGTGGAGTTCACATCAGAGGAGATGAAAGAATGCAAAAGTCAAATGAAGAAAGTGGAAGAGCAACATAAATAATGATGTGAAAGAAGAGATGTTGGTGAAGAGTAAGAGATGTGCAGTGTGTGAAGAGAAGACTGGACCACATGTCTACATCAACCTGCAGAGGATTGCAGCTCATAAACAACAAGAATCATTTCATTATTGGCAACTTTTGATTGGGAAGTTCTCCAGAAGTGTCACAGCACATAAAGTAAACAAAGTTACCAGAGTGAATTTCATTTTCAGGGTTAAATTCACTTTTCAATGTCTTGAAAAAATATATCACTCTTGAATTAACATTGTAATTAACACTATGATTAATGTTAATTAAAAATTAAACATGAGATATAAGTAATAATAGAAGTACAATTGTTTATATATGTTGTATATATAATTAGGGCAAAGGTCTATATGTACACAGGGATATTTCACATGCCTGTACTGGGTATAAAATTGAACTACGTTCAATCAATCAATCAATGTTTACTTATATAGCCCTAAATCACTAGTGTCTCAAAGGGCTGCACAAACCACTACCACATCCTCGGTAGGCCCACATAAGGGCAAGGAAAACTCACACCCAGTGGGACGTCGGTGACAATGATGACTATGAGAACCTTGGAGAGGAGGAAAGCAATGGATGTCGAGCGGGTCTAACATGATACTGTGAAAGTTCAATCCATAATGGATCCAACACAGTCGCGAGAGTCCAGTCCAAAGTGGATCCAACACAGCAGCGAGAATCCCGTTCATAGCGGAGCCAGCAGGAAACCATCCCAAGCGGATGCGGATCAGCAGCGCAGAGATGTCCCCAGCCGATACACAGGCAAGCAGTACATGGCCACCGGATCGGACCGGACCCCCTCCACACGGGAGAGTGGGACATAGAAGAAAAAGAAAAGAAACGGCAGATCAACTGGTCTAAAAAGGGAGTCTATTTAAAGGCTACGTTCATGTTGTTTATAATGTGTATTTATAATAAGTTGTGCAAAGGACATTTTATAATTTTCGGAAGTTTATTTTGTACTTGAAATTGTTTATAGGGTTAGGCGCAATAAGTGTTTAACTTCAGCCTAAACCCTTTCGGCCTGTAACATGTTTTATTTGCAATCTATGAATGTACAACTTTTTATTTTCAATCTATGAATGTACAACTGTTTGTTTGCTTTGTTGACCATTGACTGTATATGATGTTCTATGGGGGAAATGTCTCGAAATCCACCAACTGAGGCTTCCATTGTAGTTGAATGTTTGCTGACAGATAGTTGGCACAGCTCTGGGGTTTATTTTAGCATGTGTAGTGAAGCCTAATGGAGCAAAGTGGGGCAAACAAGTAACATTTTGATGTTGATAAACCGACTGTTGGGACATATATTACTGTCAGAAAACCATTCAAAAGGCCTTTAAAATCTTACTGGAGCTCCGAACTTTTTGGATCATATTTTGAGCTTGACTTTATCGTATCCTTTTTTCCATCATCGGGGATCCTTTTTTAAAAAAAAAAAAAACATTAACACAATTTGACCTTGTAACAGAGTATTTCTATTTATATTGTGTCCTATGGGAACAAATGGTTCAAACCCAAATGACAATATTCCCGAATATTTGCTGAATAATAGTTGGCACAATTTACTTTTAAATCTGCGGGATTTTTTTTTTTTTAATGCCAAAGTTTGACCCTGGAATGGATCATTTTTATGTATATGATGTTCTATGGGGAAAATGTCTCGAAATCCACTAATTGAATGTTTGCTGACGGATAGTTGGCACAGCTCTGTATTTTCTTTTAGCATGTGTAGTGAAGCCTAATGGAGCAAAGTGGGGCAAACAAGTAACATTTTGATGTTGATAAACAAACTGTAGGGACATATATTACTGTAAGAACATCATTCAAAAGCCATTTAAAATATTACTTGGGCTCCAAACTTTTGGACTTGACGTTATCATATAATTTTTGCATCATCGGGGATCTTTAAAAAAAAAAAAAAAAATTGCCCCAATTTGACCTTGTAACAGATTATTTCTATTTCCAATGTGTCCTATGGGAATAATGGTTCCAACTCCACCTACGGTGTTACGTTGCAGTCGAATGTGTGCTGAATAAATAGTTGGCACAGCTCTGGACTTTATTTTAAGATGTGTAGTGAAGCCTGGTGAAGCAAAGTAAACATTTGATGTTGATAAACAGACGGCAGGGACATATATTACTGTCAGAACATCATTCAAAAGCCATTTAAAATCTTACTGGGGCTACGAACTTTTGGATCATATTTTGAACTTGACTTTATAATAAATTGTCTTATTATCTTTTGCATCAGTGTGGCTTTTAGGGCGTGATGTCTGATGCTGTCTGGCTTACTCTTTGTTGCTCTGACATTGTGTTATCCAATCCAGCATTAAACTTGCTGAGGCATTGGAGGAGAGACAGCAGCTGGTTGAATCCGATCAATAATGGCGCGGTTAAAAAAAAAAAAATCAATTAATGCACCCGACAATTTTTATTTTGTCCCAGCGGGAACAATAATGTAATAAACTTGAGATCATAGCCAGTGTCTGCAAAAATCTCATTGACATATAGACAATGGTCTTCCAAACGATTAAAAAAAAAAAACGAATAATAAAATAAAAAAAATATGTGTAAGAAATAATGTAAAACCAGTAAAGTTTTTTCCAGACAGCCAAAAATATGAACACAAAACAGATCATCATAGTTGTACATGAATACAACAATGTAGTGCCTCAGCTAACGGGCTCAATTAGGTTTTATGACTGTCAGGTTCAAACATTGATGCCATTTATTAAACAGACAAGAAGCAAGGAATCATGCAGACACAGAGTTCAATTTGGCTCATATGAGAAGACATGTTTTGGGCTGTGTTCTAGTTACAGATCCAAACTAAGTTCTAAAAGTCCAGCCCGTGTGCTTCCTGTATTCATTTGGGAGGTCCCTATTTACATCACTGAAGCTGTCGCTGAGGGAAAGGGGTAATCTCGACAACACCAGTGAGACACAATATATGATTCTACAAAAATGTGTTGACGCTGGTGATATCGCCTTGTCTCTGATCTGTCTGCGTCGCGGCGGTTTTCGGCCTTGGCAGTCAGCAGGCCGTTCCTGGACACAGACACTGATACCAAGCTGGTTTGCAATCTTTTGGATTGCCAGCTTTGCACAGACAAAGACAAATACCACTTCAGCACAATTGACGATAACTATAGCAACATCCCTTAAAGCATAAAAGTTGTATGATAGTATGTACATAATTATTCTAACGATGACAGAGCTCATCATTTGAAATACTCTCATCACAAATCAGTCCCTTCAGGTAAAATTAAATCGAAATACATTTCTACTGGCTTTGGCCGTCTCAAAGCAGCACAATTTGAACATGCATCATGCCTTGGAAAAAAACAACTTTCAGATAAGAAATATTGTTTTAATATAAATACAGTAGAATGGACTAGAAACACCAATGTAGTTTTAGGAAACGATATTGTGCAGCATATACTTGGACCGCTGTAGTGTTTCTTTCTCTGTTGTGTAGCAATAGGAACTCAAATCTTGTTCATGTTGCACACAGACCTCTTTGAGTAGCGGACCGTAGAGGTGAGAGTTGACAGCAACCGGCATGGCCAAAAGTTTGGACTCACCTCCTCATTCAAAGCCTTTCCATGACTATTTCCATTGTAGATTGTCACATCAGAACTATGAATGAACACATGTGGAGTTATGTACTTAACAAAAAAGGTGAAATGAGTGAAAACATGTTTTATATTCTAGTTTTTCTTCAAAATAGCCACCCTTTGCTCGGATTACTAATTTGCACACTCTTAGCATTCTCTCCATGTCTTGTCTTGTTTTTTTCTGTACTTGTATAGCGCTTTTCTACCCCTTTTTAAAGAGCCCAAAGCGCTTTGACAGTATTTCCACATTCACCCATTCACACACACATTCACACACTGATGGAGGGAGCTGCCATGCAAGGCGCTAACAAGGACCCATCAGGAGCAAGGGTGAAGTGTTATGCCCAAGGACACAATGGACGTGACTAAGATGGTAGAAGGTGGGGATTGAACCAGTAACCCTCAGATTGCTGGCACAGACACTCTACTAACTTCGCCACGCCGTCCCCTCAAGACATATTTTCGTTTGAAGCCAAACCACCGCCAGACGATGGACCCCGTGCTGTTTTCCTTAGGAATTAATTCTTCCTTCATTTTTTTACCAGATTGGCACCTTCTTTCTCTTGTATTACCATCCGCACCACTCCGCTAGCATCACAGCTAATGTTACCCATGCTGCTACCGCTCATGCGAAGGCGTATGACGCGACAGTATGTGACGTATGTGAGAAGGTGTGCGTGTTTTACGTCTCTGTGAGAAGGAGAGACAGGAAAGAGTAAAAAAAAGCCTGTAGTGCAGGGGTGCCCACACTTTTTCTGCAGGCGAGCTACTTTTCAATTGACCAACTCGAGGGGATCTACCTCATTTATATATATCATTTATATTTATTTATTTATGAAAGAGACTTTTTTTGTAAACAAGTTAAATGTGTTTAATGATAATACAAGCATGTGTAACACATATAGATGTCTTTCTTTCACAAAGACAAGAATATAAGTTGGTGTATTACCTGATTCTGATGACTTGCATTGATTGGAATCAGACAGTAATGATGATAACGCCCACATTTTCAAATGGAGGAGAAAAAAAGTTGTCCTTTCTGTACAATACCACATGAAAGTGGTTGGTTTTTGGCATCTAATTCATCCAGCTTCCATACACTTTACAAGAAAAACATTGGCGGCAAATTCCGTAGCTTGCTTGATTGACATTCACGGCACCCGAGGGTCTTGTGAGATGACGCTTGCTGCTGCTAGTTCATTATTATGGAAAAATGACAGAGAGGAAGGCGAGAAACACTTTTTATTTCAACAGACTTTCGCGCCGTCCCTTCCGTCAAAACTCTAAAGGCCGACTGCACATTTCCTATCTTCACAATAAAAGCCCTGCTTCATGCTGCCTGCGCTAACAAAATAAGAGTCTCGGAAAGCTGGCGTGCACAAGTGATGTGCACGCCAGCTTTCTGAGGGATCGCTTGTGCACGCCAGTTTTCCGAGACTCTGTATTTAGTTAGCGCAGGCAGCATGAAGCAGGGCTTTTATTGTGAAGATAGGAAATGTGCAGTCGGCCTTTAGAGTTTTGATGGAAGGTACGGCGCGAGAGTCTGTTGAAATAAAAAATGTTTCCCGCCTTCCTCTCGGTCATATTTTCATAATAATGATCTTGCAGCAGCCAGCGTCATCTCACAAGACCCTCCGGTACCGTGAATGTCATTTAAGTGACGTCTTGGTGAAGATTGATGATCACTCATTTTTAGGTCTATTTTTTTTAAAAGCCTGGCTGGAGATCGACTGACACACCCCCCGCGGTCGACTGGTAGCTCGCGATCGACGTAATGGGCACCCCTGCTGTAGTGTAATGCCAGCAGCTAAACACAACTGCGTGAGAACGTATACTCCAATATCACAACCCAGTCATTTTCTATATCGCACAGAGACAAACTCCAAATATATCGAGTATATTCCATATATCGCCCAGCCCTAATTATGACACACACAAAAAAATCTATCCATCTACTTTAGTATTGTTTACACACTGATACACTCTCCGCAGTGAATATAAATATTGTATACATTGTCTATACAATTGCTGTAACTATACCTCTGCAAAACATTGTAGGCTTATTAACATTGAAGGAAACAACACACTGGTCTTTCCTCGTCTCCCATCGTGGTTACAGTGAAGCCAAGTGCTCCGTATGCTTTGTCATATTCTGGTACGGGAAAAAAAAAGCATGTTCCCCGATGTCAAACGCATCCCCGCTGGCATTGCACAACCCCCCCCCTTCCCCATATTGGCCCGCCCTACTATTTGAGAAGGACTGCCATAATGTAACACTCACGTGTCTGTGCTTCTCAGGTATCCAGCAGCTGATTGGTCATCCAGAAGAACCTTCACCTCGTCTACATAGGGTGAACATTACTCTGAAGCAGGAAGCGTCACAGCCCCCGCACATTAAAGAGGAAGAGGAGGAACTCTGGATAACTCAGAAGGGAGACATAAAGGAAGAAGGGGAACGCCGGATCACTAAGCAGGGAGACATTAAAAAGGAAGACGGGGAACTCTCGATCACTCAGAAGGGAGACCGTCCTTTAGGGTCGGAGGAAGCTGATCTCACCAAATTGCCACTGAGTATTCTCTCTGTGAAGACTGAAGAAGATGAAGAGAAACCACAAGTCGACAACCTCTTAGCTCCACTATCAGATAGTGAGGCTGACGAAGAGGTTGACGAACCTTTGAGCAGCGATACAGACTGTGAAGATGACGTGTGGACTCACTCTGAGAACAAACACTCCGACTGCTCTAAAAAGAAGACCGGTAGGACATGTTTGACCTGCTCAGTTTGTGGCAAAATATGTGCTAAAAAGAGACGTTTGACTGAACACATGAGAACGCACACAGGTGAAAAACCATTTCATTGTTCAGTTTGCGGTAAAAGCTTCTCTCAAAAGAGCAGTTTGACTCAACACATTAGAACACACACAGGTGAAAAACCATTCAATTGTTCAGTGTGTGGGAAAAGCTTCTATCTACAAAAACCTTTGACCGTACACATGAGAACCCATACAGGAGAGAGACCATTTAATTGTTCTCTGTGTTGTAAAACCTTTTCTCAAAGGGGCCATTTGGCTGGACACATGAGAACTCACACTGGAGAAAAACCATTTAATTGTTCAGTTTGTGGTAAAAGCTTTTCTCAAAAGAACAATTTAATTGTACACCTGAGATTACATACGGGAGAAAGACCATTTCGTTGCTCAGTTTGTAACGAAAGCTTCCTTAACAGACGCGGTTTGACTCGACACATAATGAAACACAAGGCAGAAAAAACACAATGTTTGTGAAACATACTAACACCAATCTAGTAAGACCCATGGCAAATCACACTAAAGAAAAATTATATTTACAACTGCAAATAAGTGAAGTGAAGTGAATTATATTTATATAGCGCTTTTTCTCCAGTGACTCAAAGCGCTTTACATAGTGAAACCCAATATCTAATTTTAGTCAACCAAACTATCTGTAAAGTAGTTGCCCACGTTACATGTTCTGTTTGTACACATGCTAGCGAGATTGTGCATTGCGGTGATATCAAGCACTAATTCAAATTTAGATCCGATCTCCACGATTTAACATAATTTGATTGGTGTATTATTTGAGGAACATTTGAACCTCAGTACAGAGGCATTTGTTTGTACACATGGTAGCGAGATTGTGCATCGCGGTGATATCAATCACCAATTAATATTTCGATCTGATCTCCACGATTTCAAATAATGTTATGTATTATTTGAGGAAGATTTGAACCTCGGTACAGAGGCATCACTTTAAACAACATCAGGCGGAATTTGGATGATAAACCGCTCACTGCTGGATTTTAGTGCTGCTTTTGGACATTTGACTAAATAGCATTATTACCTGCATTGTTTGCATGTTAGTCCTTCACAATAAATCAAAGAAGTGTAATTTCACTTGTTATAAGTCTGCTAAAAAGTGATGATTTGCTGTGTGTTTTTAATTCCAGATTCCCTCATGAGTTAGTGATGCTAAGAACAGCAGTAATACAGACATATGCATTCTCATTATTGTTATTTTATCATCAAGTACTCAGTTTTTTACCAAACGTTGGGCAACTATAGCCCAGAGTATGTAGTATTCATCTGAGACAGTGTTAGCCTTTTTTATGTGAAGATATTCTTTTTCTAACTAGGAATTTAAGTAAAATAAGTGAAAATAGTTTTCCCTCAACAGGATCATTTTAAATATAAAAAGAAAAAATGAGGGGTGAGGCAGTGTACATAATGTAAGTGTACAAAAGTATATAATGATAATACAACTCGAATTGTAGAAATATATATTTTTGCCGTTTACAGCTCACATAAAGAGGAAGATGCAATATCTGTGATAAAAACATTCAGCAGCAACACAAGCAATCTATTTGGGATTAGATTACAATTTGTTGTATTGTGTACAATAATTATTTTTATATATGTAAAATAAACATTAAAAGTTGTTAAATAGACAGTATTTGTCATATCTTTTTACTGGGGTAATATACGCGTGTGTGCGTGCGTGCGTGTGTCTTTGTGTGTATATATATATATATATATATATATGTGTATAATACACATTATTGTATATGAATATATACTAATGTAGATGTATAAATGTACTGTATATGTGTGTATATATGTATATGTGTGTATATATGTATATATGTGTATACTTGTGTGTCTGTATATTTATATGTGTACACGTATAAATATTTGTGTAAATGTATGTACAGTGGGGCAAAAAAGTATTTAGTCAGCCAGCGATTGTGTAAGTTCTCCCACTTAAAATGATGACAGAGGTCTGTAATTTTCATCATAGGTACACTTCAACTGTGAGAGACAGAATGTGAAAAAAAAATCCAGGAATTCACATTGTTGGAATTTTAAAGAACTTATTTGTAGATTATGGTGGAAAATAAGTATTTGGTCAACCATTTAAATCTCTCACTGATGGAAGGAGGTTTTGGCTCAAAATCTCACGATACATGGCCTCATTCATTCTTTCCTTAACATGGATCAATCGTCCTGTCCCCTTAGCAGAAAAACAGCCCCAAAGCATGATGTTTCCACCCCCATGCTTCACAGTAGGTGTGGTGTTCTTGGGATGCAACTCAGTATTCTTCTTCCTCCAAACACGACGAGTTCAGTTTATACCAAAAAGTTCTATTTTGGTTTCATCTGACCACATGACATTCTCCCAATCCTCTTCTGTATCATCCATGTATCCATTTTGGTATAAACTCAACTTGTCGTGCTTGGAGGAAGAAGAATACTGAGTTGCATCCCAAGAACACCACCCTGGACAAGTCGCCACCTCATCGCAGGGTGTACTTATATTTATATATATATATATATATATATTCATTTGTATATGAATATATATACATATGTATATGTCTATATGTACTGTATATGTGTATATATATGTAAGTACGTGTATACAAATGTTATGTGTGTACATCTATATTTATATGTATACACATATATGTATATAAATGTATATATGTATGTATGTATATATGTATGTATATGTGTCTGTGTGCGTATGTGTATATACATACATATATGTATATATATGAGTATATGTCTGTATATATATATATACATATATATATATATACACGTGTGTGTGTGTGTGTATGTATATATATGTATGTGTGTATATATGTACACATATATCATATATGATATATATGTATGTTTGTGTATGTATATGTATATTTAAAGGTGCTGTATATATGTATGTATATATGTGTGTGTATGTATATATATATACACACACATATATTTATGTGTGTTTGTTCTGTACATATATATGTATATACACGTATATGTGTATATTAATATTTATACTTACGTGTGTGTCTGCGTGTGTAATATCATACAATTAATCTGTGATTTACCCCAAATAACCACTAGATGACGCCCAACGCACATGAATTATCTCACCTATTCACAAATGGTAGAGCAGGTCACAAGTTTCCAAGACAATCTGTTTAATAAAAGTTACTGAATCATCTCACTTTAACTTTCAAACTCACAGCCATTGCTATCTGCAGCGTATGAAGGCTGAAGACACGACGGCAAGCGAGGAAGGTTCAGGCGGGAAGTTGAGTTTATCTCACCGGAAGAAACAGATAAGTCGGGACCGGAAGTGGTTGACTTTGGCGCATGCGCAAACGGATCGAGCAGCTCAGACAGTGGCAACCAAGATGGCGGACCGAAAACGTTTCAAATGTACTATTTTTCATCTTTTTAAAACCCATGAGTGTGACCTGAAGTGAAGATTGAAGACGTGATAGAAGATGGACGACTACTGCTATGCTAAAATGGTGACGTCATGTCAAAGAGAAAGTGAAAGAGAATCCGCGCCACCAACTTCCAGCAAATCACCGACGGGGAAAATGACGGAAACAGAAATCAAAGGTGAGTGAGTTGACCTTCTGTAATATGTGTGCGTTGATGAGAAATTAGCCGACTTCGGTGAAGAATGTAAACAAAGAGCCGCCATGATTGTTAGCTTGAAGAAGGCAGTGGAGTTCACATCAAAGGAGATTAAAGAATGCAAAAGAAGCGCTTGTGTAAAGAAAGTAATGAGGTGAAGGAAGAGATGTGAAGAGAAGAACATCCTGAGTGCTTTGTTGAAGTTCTCCGCAAGTGTCAGAGCTCATCAAGTGGAAGACAGTTACCAAAGTAAATGTAATTCATTAGAATTCATGTATTATCTCTTTTTACAAAGAAAAATATATTTTGGGATATTTTTTTACTAGAGTCTGGATGACTTTACAATAGTACCTCACATTCATCCATTTTCTTCCGCTTATCTGAGGTCGGGTTGCGGGTGCAGCAGCCTAAGCAGGGAAGCCCAGACTTCCCTCTCCCCAGCCACTTGGTCCAGCTCCGAGCCGTTCCCAAGCCAGCCAGGAGACATAGTCTGCCCAACGTGTCCTGGGTCTTCCCCGTGGCCTCCTACCAGTTCGGATGTGCCCTAAACACTTCCCTAGGGAGGCGTTCAGGTGGCATCCTGACTTTGCACTGTGGGCAGGTGCCAGATCATGCTGGAAAATGAAATCATCATCTCCATAGAGCTTTTCAACATGTACAGCTACAATAGCCATGGTAAAGCCAGTCCTGAAGTCAAGACCACGGAAGAAGCGTCTGACTTGGGTTATGAAAAAGAAGCGCTGGACAGTTGCAGAGTGGTCCAGAGTCCTGTTTTCAGACGAAAGCAAGTTTTGTCTTTCATTTGGAAGTCAAGGCGCTAGAGTCTGGAAGAAGTTGTTTGAAATCCATTGTGAAGTTCCCACAGTCAGCAATGGTTTGGGGAGCCATGTCAGCTGCTGGTGTTGGTCCACTGTGTTTCATCAAGTCCAGAGTCAATGCAGCTGTGTACCAAGAGATTTTAAGGCACTACATGCTTCCATCTGTTGAAAAGCTCTATGGAGATGATGATTTCATTTTCCAGCATGATCTGGCACCTGCCCACAGTGCCAAAACCAGCAGTAACTGGTATACTGACCATGGCATTACTGTCCTCGATTGGCCTGCCAACTCCCCGGACCTGAACCCCACAGAGAATTTGTGGGGTATTGTGAAGAAGAAGCTGAAAGACACCAGACCCAATGATGCAAATGAGCTGAAGGCCGCTATTGAAGCATCCTGGGCATCCATAACACCTCAGCAATGCCACAGGCTGATTTCCTCCATGCCACGCCGCATTGAGGCAGTAATCCCTGCAAAAGGATTCCCAACCAAGTACGGAGTGCATTAATTGACATTTTCTAATGTTTAATTTTGTTTTGCTGTTATAAATCTTTTTTTTTTACTTGGTCTGAGGAAATATTAAACATTTTTGAGATAGGATTTTGGAGTTTTCTTACGCCGTATGACATAATCAGCAATATTAATATAATAAAAAGGCTTGCAATATTTCAGTTGATGTGTAATGAATCCAGAATGTATGACATGTTCATGTTTTTAGTTGCATCACAGAAAATAATATTTAAATTTTCTGAGACAGTCATGTACAGTCAGGTACTAGGTATATATATATATATATATATATATATATATATATATATATATATATATATATTAGGCGTGTGGGAAAAATCGATTCGAATATGTTGTGCAATTCAGAATCGATTAAATTTTTTTTTTTTATCAAATTTTTGTTTGTTTAATCAATCCAACAAACCACTACACAGCAATACCATAACAATGCAATCCGATTCCAAAGCCAAACCTGAGCCAGCAACACTCAGAACTGCAATAAACAGAGCAATTGAGAGGAGACACAAACACCACACAGAACAAACCAAAAGTAGCGAAACAAAAATGAATATTATCAACAACAGTATCAATATTAGTTATAATTTCAGCATAGCAGTGATTAAAAATCCCTCATTGACATTATCATTAGACATTTATAAAAATAATAAAAAAGAACAATAGTGTCACAGTGGCTTACACTTGCATGGCATCTCATAAGCTTGACAACACACTGTGTCCAATGTTTTCACAAAGATAAAATAAGTCATATTTTTGGTTCGTTTAATAGTTAAAACAAATTGACATTATTGCAATCAGTTGATAAAACATTGTCCTTTACAATTATAAAAGCTTGTTGTTTTTTTTTTAATCTACTACTCTGCTAGCATGTCAGCAGACTGGGGTAGATCCTGCTGAAATCTATGTATTGAATGAATACACAATCCTTTTGAATCAAAAAAATAGCGTTTTTGAATCGAGAATCGAATAAAAAAAAATCGATATATTATCGAATCGTGACCCCAAGAATCGATATTGAATCGAATCGTGGAACACCCAAAGATTCGCAGCCCTAATATATATATATACATATATATGTCTTGATTGGATTATCCAGAGAATAGTGCTCGATACCGTGGTAGAGCGCAATATGTAGGTGTGGGAAAAATCACAAGACTACTTCATCTCTACAGAACTGTTTCATGAGGGGTTCCCTCAATCATCAGGAGATTTTATGGAAGCATTCACATACAATGGTTTATATAGGGCACAGAGTGGGTGGGTACAGGCAGGCGTAGGGTGTGGTGATTGGCTCATGTGTTACCTAGGAGGTGTTTCCGTCTGTGGCGGCATGTTGAATATATATATAAACCATTGTATGTGAATGCTTCCATTAAAATCTCCTGATGATTGAGGGAACCCCTCATGAAACAGTTCTGTAGAGATGAAGTAGTCTTGTGATTTTCCCCACACCTACATATATATATGAAGAGTTCATATGCAAAAGCAGATAAATCCATTTTGACCGATTCTGTATATTAACGATTTTCTGCCTGCTGGTGTTGCCGGTACATATACAAGCATACAATGGTTTATTTAATATCAACATAAGCAAGTCATGAAAGCCTAAACTTTTAAGAAATGCTGATGTAATGAATGGCTTTCAAATAAGAGTGTTTGATGTGGTTTTACGTCAAAAGCAGATATATCCAAAGTATGATATGTTGCAAAAACAGATATCTACAAAATCGTTTTCTTTGCGGTCGTTATTTCGCATAATATTCAAGATAAAGATAGAGAGAAAAACAGAACATTAAATTTATTGAAAGCCACATTTCAACTGTTCACATTTATTTACTTCATTATTTAACAGTTTGGATCCCTTGGTACGTATAAATCTAGCTGTCCCTGCGAACATTGTTTTTTCGTACTTGCTAACCGGACATGCTTTTCTGGAACTGTGACCTCACATATTTACCTTGTGCTTTTCAGCACAAAATGAAAAAACAAAAAAACAGTGTTGCAATGAAGACAATGTTTTATTAATAAAAACAAGCACAAATGCTCAACCTGGTTTGCCTATCAAAAACACTCCTGTGCAGATAACAGCTGACTCATCATCGCTATCGACATTAGCTCCATGCTCGACAACATCGTTTAACGCAGCGGTGTAAAACTCACGGACACGCGTGCTAGCGCCAACATCAAATAACTTCAACAGGTCAGTTTTTTTCGCTGGCTTAACAGTGTTCACAGGAGAAGCTTCCAAATTATTCATGCGTGGATAACAACACTGAGTGAGTCCGAGCGCGCTGCCATTTTGTTTGTCACGTGATCCCGTACTGCAGCGCTGGTTGGGCAAACGGATATATCGGCTTTTGTGATAAATGATCCATGGCGCTTATCGGCCTTTGCAATAAATCGCTGAACTAAATGACGTTAAAAGCGGCATTTGTCTGCATTTGCAAACAAATTGATTTTGGTATACCACAATAGAAGTGGTGGACTATATATTACCGAGGCTGGGCTAAACTTTATCAAATTGGCGTTTATCGGTTTTTGCGTATGAACTCTTCATATATATATATATATATATATATATATATGTATATATATATATATATATATATATATATATATATATATATATATATATATATATATATATATGTGTATATATATATATATATATATATATGTATATATATATATATATATGTGTGTGTGTGTGTTGAGTGAGGGAAGAGTGGATGGTGAGATGGACAGGCGGATCGGTGCGGCGTCTTCAGTAATGCGGACGTTGTATTGATCCGTTGTGGCGAAGAAGGAGCTGAACTGGAAGGCAAAGCTCTCAATTTACCGGTCGATCTACGTTCCCATCCTCACCTATGGTCATGAGCTTTGGGTTCTGACCGAAAGAACAGCAGCCTTCTCCCGCCGTCGTGGTAGTTCTCAAATCTACCGTCTTCCGCCTCCTTATCTCTTCACCGTATGCCTGGCAAGGAGGCAGTCAGGTACTAGGCCTCCGCCAAGGGCCACCTGGGTTAACAGCAGTAAAGGAGTTAACCGTTAACCTCCTGGTGCCCCAAGACCCCATAAAGGAGGGTGCACTTTAACATCATGCCCAGGACACCGAGGAGCCTAATGGTCACACGCACACACATGTAAACAAACACACACAGGACCAGGATCCATAATGGAGGATTGTCCTGTGCAGAATTATACTGATTACTGTTGCATCCCTGCTGTAACATTTCCACCATGTAAGATCCACTTATTGTATGCTAACAGCTGATCAACCTGAAATATCACGATCATCGACACGCAATCATTTAATCGACCGGGCCTATGAACAACCAAAAGATTATGCATCGTAACTCATTGAACACATTTCTGCTCCTCAGATGTCCGGCGTCATCTTGAAGGACTTCCGCTTCAACTGCAGGGGGGAATCTGTAGTCTGAAGCCGGAAACTTCACAGTCACCCTTCTTTAAAGAGGAAGAGGAGGAACTCTGCATCACTCAGGAGGGAGAGTGTCTTCTATTGCAGGAGGAAGTTGATCCCACCGAGTTGCCACTAACAATTGTCTATGTGAAGACTGAAGATGATAAAGAGAAAGTAGACAACATGATAGCTCCACTTTCAGATAGCGAGGCTGAAGACAAGGATGAAGGAATTTTGTGCGATACAGATTGTGAAGATGATATCAGGACTCACACTGACAACAAACACTCCAAACGCACTAAAAAGAAGACATGTCAAAACACTTCAAGCTGCATAGTTTGTGGTATGATATGTACCACGAAAAGCCGTTTGACTGAGCACATGAGAAAACACACAGGAGAAAAACCATTCAAATGTTCGGTTTGCTGCAAAAGCTTTTCTTATAATGGCAGTTTGGCTCACCACATGAGAACACACGCGGAAGAAAAATCATTTAATTGTTCAGTCTGTGGTACAAACTTTTCTCACAAGATCAGTTTGACCCAACACATGAGAACACACACTGGAGAAAGACCATTTAATTGCTCAATTTGCTGTAAAAGCTTTTCTGTTAGGAGCAATTTGACTCAACACATGAGAACACACACTGGAGAAAAATTATTTCGCTGTGCAGTTTGTGGTAAAAGCTTTTCTCAAAAGAGCAGCGTGGCTGTACACATGAAAATGCACTCTGGAGAAAGACCATTTAGTTGCTCAGCTTGCGGTAAACTCTTTTCTAATCGACAGTGTTTAAGTAGACACGAAATTAGACACACTGGAGAAAAACCATTCAGCTGTTCAGTTTGCGGCAAAAGCTTTACTGAAAGGAGAAATTTGTTAAGGCACCTGAGAACACACCGTAGGAAAAACATCTAGTTGTTCCGTTTGTGGTAAACGGTATACCCAAAGCAACATGATTTCCAATCACATGAGAACGCACGCAGATGACAAAAAAACATTTAGATGCACAATTTATAGGGTAGGCTTTTTATATTGACAAACATTTGGCTCAACACAATTAAACACCATGTTTTAAACCCTTTAAAGGTCTACTGAAATGAGATTTTCTTATTTAAACGGGGATAGCAGGTCCATTCTATGTGTCATACTTGATCATTTTGCGATATTGCCATATTTTTGCCTGAAGGATTTAGTAGAGAACATCGACGATAAAGTTCGCAACTTTTGGTCGCTAATAAAAAGCCTTGCCTGTACCGGAAGTAGCAGACGATGTGCGTGTGACGTCACTGGTTGTAGAGCTCCTCACATCCGCACATTGTTTACAATCATGCCCACCAGCAGCTACAGCGATTCGGGTTGAGAAAGTGTCAATTTCTCCATTAATTTGAGCGAGGATGAAAGATTCGTGGATGAGGATAGTGAGAGTGAAGGACTAGAAGAAGAAAAAAAAGACGAGGGCAATGGGAGCGATTCAGATGTTATTAAACACATTTACCAGGATAATTCTGGAAAATCCCTTATCTGCTTATTGTGTTACTAGTGTTTTAGTGAGATTGTATGGTCATACCTGAAAGTCGGGAGGTTGTGGTGACTGCCAGTGTCTCTGAGGGAAGCCACGGAGGAGCCAAGAAAGTCGCAGCTGCCTCTTTGACAGCTGCAGGAGGAATGACACAAGCTCCGCTCATGTCTACAGTAAGAGCCGACTTACTACCACAATTTTCTCACCGAAACCTGCCGGTTGACATGTGGTAGAGAACCATGTTCGCTTGACCGCTCTGTTCCATATTAAAGCTTCACCTTCGGGAATGTAAACAAAGAAACACCGGCTGTGTTTGTGTTGCTAAAAGCGGCAGCAATACACCGCTTCCCAACTACATCTTTCTTCTTTGACTTCTCCATTATTAATTGAACAAATTGCAAAAAGATTCAGCAACACAAATTTCCAGAATACTGTGTAATAATGCGATGAAAAGAGACGACTTTTAGCCGTGAGCGGTTCTGGAAGAACATGTCCGCTACAACCTGTGACGTCACGCGCACGTGTTATCATAAGTGTCATCATTCCGCGACGTTTTCAACAGGATACTATGTGGGAAATTTAAAATTGCAATTTAGTAAACTAAACTGGCCGTATTGGCATGTGTTGCAATGTTAATATTTCATCATCGATATATAAACTATCAGACTGTGTGTTCGCTAGTAGTGGCTTTCAGTAGGCCTTTAAGTAATTAAGTTGGTAGGCTTCCTTTAGTAAGTGTCACAAGAACACAGACAGGAGACGAACCATTGAGTTTGTTGGAAAATATATACTCTTCAGACCGATAAGTAAGACACAAAACAAGCACAAAGAAAAACTATTCATTTGCTCAGGTTGTGGAAAAACATTTTAGCAGCGACCAGGTTCTGGATCCTCATTTTTTCATTATAATCATCATTTATTTTTATTCCTTTCATGAAAATGCATATTTACAAGCCACGTACAATTGACACTTTCATTGTTTTTTTTGTTTTTTTTTTGGTTTCTTATACATTTCCATGATCAGAAAGGAATCGTTCCAAAGTAGTCATCAAGTCGGCCTTGATTAGTGGCAGCAAACACAGAACCCTCTCTCGATGCTATTGTCGAAGTAGCAGGAAGTTGCTATGAAATCGCTGCTGACAGAAAATACTAAATATTGTCAAAAGTCTGTAATTAAATGCCATTAATGTGTCTGCCACTAATTGCATAGAAAATGTCATTGGCAGTTTTAGACTACGTTTGAGGCTTTATGGGTGGAATAGACTGCATTTTTAGCTGCCTCATGCTAGTGATTTTTTATTATTCAGAACAAATAGGAAATGGAAAGACGCGTGTGCTTCTCCTACATAACAATTGTGGATGATGTCAAAATGACAAAAAAAACTTTATCACTTGAATAACCTCCAGCGTCGTCTCACATCCCAGCGGTCAAGTTAGAGCTCAAACACAAAGACAAACATCACACATTCAGCCTTCACAATAAGAGCATTGCACTGAGAAGATTGCAAAGTCAAAGTATTTAGTAAGTTTATAATTGTATTATTTAGAAGAAATAATATACGTATGATAAAACTGATAGTGTTTATTATAATACAGATTGCTTTTGTTTTTTTGGGAAAAATACACGTGAAGGCGACTTGAAAAAAATTCACAAAAGTAAAGGGGAACATGATCACAATTTCAAAAGGGTTAAAAACAATAAAAATCAGTTCCCAGGGGCTTGTTGTATTTTTTGAAGTTTTTTTCAAATTTTTACCGGTCCCGGGATATCCCTAAACAAAGCTTTAAATTGCCTTTTTTTTTGCTCTCTGCGAAGACACTGTTCATTTCCCTGTGACGTCATACAGTGCTGCCAATGTAAACAAACAATGGGAATACCACAGCAAGATATAGCGACATTAGCTCGGATTCAGACTCGGATTTCAGCGGCTTAAGCGATTCAACAGATTACGCATGTATTGAAACAGATGGTTGGAGTATGAAAGTATTGAAGAAGAAACTGAAGCTATTGAGCGAATAGCCATTGACGCTATTCATAGCCATAGCACGGCCGAATAGCTGCATTAGCATCGCCGGTAAAATGTGCGGACCAAACGATCAGGACTTTGTTTTTTTCGCATTAGATGTGGGTGGAAGGAAACGTAATATAGTTGCAAATGCATCTGCAGGTTATCCATACATCTCTGTGCCATGTCTGCTTTAGCACCGCCGGTAAATAGCATGTTAGCATCGATTAGCGTAGCATGTTAGCATCGATTAGCTGGCAGTCAACATCAACAAAACTTTGTGATTTCGTTGACTCTATCGTTGCAAATGCATCTGCAGGTTATCCATACATCTCTGTGCCATGTCTGTCATCGCCGGTAAAATGTGCAGACACTCCGGCACATTCAATGGGGGTCTGGCGGCAAATTTCTTGCCACTTTCGCATCTTCGGGCCAGTGGTGCAACTTGAATCCTTCCCTGTTAGTGTTGTTACACCCTCCGACAACACACCGACGAGGCATGATGTCTCCAAGGTTCCAAAAATTAGTCGAAAAAAACGGAAAATAACAGAGCTGAGACCCGGTGTTTGTAATGTGTTGAAAATGAAAATGGCGGGTGTATTACCTCGACGTCATCGCCACAGAGCGATAAACAGAAAGGCGTTTAATTCACCAAAATTCACCCATTTGGAGTTCGGAAATTGGTTAAAAAATAGATGGTCTTTTTTCTGCACCATCAAGGTATATATTGACGCTTACATAGGTCTGCTGATAATGTTCCCCTTTAAGGAGGGGGAAAAAAATCACAATTGGAATATTTTCCACAATTGTTCAGCCCAAGATCACAGAGGAGAAAAAAAAAACATTTTAAATGCTCAATTGGTGGCAGAAGTTACTAATGTAAGAAACGACTGCAATGTTGCAAGCCAACACCCAATAGAGACTAAAAGTTTGTTTTTTTGTCCATTTTGCGCTAAAAGATTGTTTAAATGATAGAAGTGAAATGTCACGTGTGAGAAGTCAGCTAAAAAGTGTTGATTGCTGCGTGTATGATGCCAGATTCCCTCATGAGTTAGAGGGATGCTAAGAAGAGCAGTAATACACACAAATACATTCTCATTATTGTTATTGTTCATCAGGGACTTTGTTCTTTACCAAATGTTGGGCAACTATAGTAAAGGTCGAGTGTAAGGTCGTAATGTCGGAAAGTCTCAACCATTTGAATTTGAAGATACTTTATTTTTTATGAATTTAAGTAAGAAAATAAGTGAACATATTCCAAAAGTTTCCCTTAACTTAATCAATCAATCAATCAATCAATGTTTATTTATATAGCCCCAAATCACAAATGTCTCAAAGGACTGCACAAACCATTACGACTACAACATCCTCGGAAGAACCCACAAAAGGGCAAGGAAAACTCACACCCAGTGGGCAGGGAGAATTCACATCCAGTGGGACGCCAGTGACAATGCTGACTATGAGAAACCTTGGAGAGGACCTCAGATGTGGGCAAACCCCCCCCCTCTAGGGGACCAAAAGCAATGGATGTCGAGCGGGTCTAACATGATACTGTGAAAGTTCAATCCATAGTGGCTCCAACACAGCCGCGAGAGTCCAGTTCAAGCGGATCCAAGACAGCAGCGAGAGTCCCGTCCACAGGAAACCATCTCAAGCGGAGGCGGATCAGCAGCGTAGAGATGTCCCCAACCGATACACAGGCGAGCGGTCCATCCTGGGTCCCGACGAGCGGTCCATCCTGGGTCTCGACTCTGGACAGCCAGTACTTCATCCATGGTCATCGGACCGGACCCCCTCCACAAGGGAGGGGGGGACATAGGAGAAAGAAAAGAAGCGGCAGATCAACTGGTCTAAAATGGAGGTCTATTTAAAAGCTAGAGTATACAGATGAATTTTAAGGTGAGACTTAAATGCTTCTACTGACAAAGACAAAACAAGATCATTTTTAGATTTAATAATAGTAAAAGTGGGGCCAGGCAGTGTGCATAATATACAAATATTGCGATATTAGGCTTGCAAATTTGTGTGATATATATATATATATATTCAGATTGTACAAATATCGTTTTGCGGATTGCAGATCACGTTTTAAACAGCAAGGTGCAATTCATGTGGTCAAAAATGTATCAGCAACCCAAGCAGTTTATTGGAGATGAGACTAAAATGTATGTTTTGTTTTGTAAAAAACGATTGTGGAAAAATGCATTAAAGTTATTAAATAGCCAATATTGGTCTTGTCTTTAAGTGGGGTAATACATAGAAAAAAGTATCATTGGTACCGTATCGAATAAAAACATATTTGTTATGGGTGAGTTGCAATCACTTCTGGGTTTCAGGCGATATTAGGATACTGATTAGCTAAATCCGTGCAGATTTGGTCATCTTTTGACAAGTTTGGAAGCAATCATATAAGCGATCATGAACAAAAAATATTTTAAGATGGGATGGAGTGGGTTTAGGCACTCCTAAGAAAAAGTATATTTTTTTAAAGATTTAAACATTGGTGTTGTTTGTCATGATCCGTGGTCCTGATCATGTTTTTGTTATGTTCTGTCAGTTTTAGACTTCATCAGTTCCTGTTTTTGTGCACCTTAGTTTGTTTTAGTTACCATGGCGACTTATGATTTTCACCTGCCTCTGGTGTTTGGGACTTGCACCTGCTTCCAATCAAGAGACTTTTATTTAAGCCTGTTTTGCCAGTCAGTCGGTCTGGCGACATGGCTCCTCTCATGATTAGTTCATGTTGCTCTGTTCATGCCATAGTTCATGCTGCTCTTTTTCATGCCAGGTAAGTTTTGTTTGTTCATGCCACAGTTTAGTGAGTTGTGTTTCCTTTCCATAGTTCTGTCTAAGTTGTGTTTTTGCCTCCTGCACCTTTTTGTTTGTTCCTATTTTGATAGTGATTAATTAAAAATGTTCCTACCTTCAGGCCTGGTCCAGAGTAGTCCGTTTGCATCCCGGGAGAACAAACCCCCGCAGCAAGCTGCGAAAACCCCCACATCATGACATTGTTAGGCCTATTTGGTTTTGGGGTTTTTTCTTAACCCCAGCTAAATAATTTGGTGGGGGGTTTGTGTGGTTTTAACAAAAAAATCATAAATATGCATCATAAATATGGACCGAAAGCATTGGATGTCGAGCGGGTCTAACATGATATTGTGAAAGTCCAATCCATAGTGGATCTAACATAATGGTGAGAGTCCAGTCCAAAGTGGATCCAATATAGCAGCGAGAGTCCCGTCCATAGTGGAGCCAGCAGGAAACCATCCCAAACGGAGGCCGATCAGCAGCGCAGAGATGTCCCCAACCGATACACAGGCGGGCAGTCCATCCTGGGTCCCGACTCTGGACAGCCAGTACTTCATCCATGGCCACCGGACCTGTGTCCCCCCCGCCCACCCCTCCACATGGGAGAGGGTGGCAGAGGAGAGAAAGAAAATAAAAGGAAACGGCAGATCAACTGGTCTATAAAGGAGGTCTATTTAAAGGCGAGAGTATACCAATGAGTTTTAAGGTGAGACTTAAATGCTTCTACTGAGGTAGCATCTCGAACTGTTACCGGGAGGGCATTCCAGAGTACTGGAGCCTGAATGTGTAGTACTTGATCATTTCGCGATATTGCCATATTTTTGCCATATTTTTGCTGAAAGGATTTAGTACAGAACATCGACGATAAAGTTAGCAACTTTTGGTCGCTAATAATAAAGCCTTTCCTTTACGGGAAGTAGCCGACGATGTGCGCGTGACGTCACGGGTTGTAGGGTTCCTCCCATCCTCACATTGTTTATAATCATAGCCTCTAGCAGCAAGAGCTATTCGGACCGAGAGAGCGACGATTTCCGCATTAATTTGAGCGAGGATGAAAGAATCATGGATGAGAAGAGTAAGAGTGAAGCACTAAAAAAAATTAAAAAAAACGCGATGGCTCCCGTTTGAAAGTGGGAGCGTTTCAGATGTAAATAGACACATTTACTAGGATAATTCTGGAAAATCCCTAATCTGTTTATAGTGTTAATAGAGTTTTAGTGAGATTCTAAAGTCATACCTGAAAGTCGGATGGCTGCGGTGAACGCCAGTGTCTCTGAGAGAAGCCGAGGGGCCAAGATCACAGCTGCCTTTTTGAGCTGCAGGAGGAGGTCCCATAATCCACTAAAGTCTCCGGTAAGAGCCGACTTAATATCACAATTTTCCCATCCAAAAACTTGCTGGTTGACGTAGAGAAACATGTTGGCTTGACTGCTATATGTTAAAGCTTCACAACAAACAAAGAAACACCGGCTGTGTTTCGGTTGCTAAAGGCAGCTGCAATCCACCGCTTTCCACCAACAGCATTCTTCTTTATAGTCTCCATTATTAATTGAACAAATTGCAAAAGATTCAGCAACACAGATGTCCAAAATACTGTGTAATTATGCCATGAAAAGAGACGACTTTTAGCCGTGTGTGGAGCTGGGCTAAGATGTCCCCTACAACCAATAACGTCACGCGCACGCGACATCATACGCGTCATCTTTCCGCGATGTTTTCAACAGGAAACTCCGCGGGAAATTTAAAATTGCAATTTAGTAAACTAAAGCGGCCGTATTGGCATGTGTTGCAATGTTAATATTTCATCATTGATATATAAACTATCAGACTGCGTGGTCGCTAGTAGTGGCTTTCAGTAGGTCTTTAAAATAGTCCGAGGTCACATTGTTATGGGAGACACACTGCATCCTGTCAGTAAGATAAGAGTTAAACCAAGACAGGGCTAAGTCTGACATACCAATTCGTGTATTGATACGCTCTAATAAATTATTATGATCGACGGTATCGAAAGCAGCGCTAAGATCGAGGAGCAGCAACATAGATGACGCATCAGAATCCATCGTTAGCAATAGATCATTAGTCATTTTTGCGAGGGCTGTCTCAGTCGAGTGATTTGCCCTGAAAACCGATTGAAAGGTTTCACATAGATTGTTAGACGCTAAGTGTCCATTTAGTTGCCCTGCAACAATTTTTTCGAGGATTTTCGAAATAAAGGGAAGGTGAGGCACCGGTCGGTAGTTTACCATGAGGTCAGGATCGAGGTTAGGTCTTTTAAGGAGAGGACGAATAACCGCTTTTTTGAACGCGAGGTGAACAGGGCCAGAGGAAAGTGATAAGTTTATAATATAAATAATGTCCCTTCGGTAACAGTTAGAGATGCTACCTCAGTAGAAGCATTTAAGTCCCATCTGAACACTCATTTGTATACTCTAGCCTTTAAAGGCCTACTGAAACCCACTACTACCGACCACGCAGTCTGATAGTTTATATATCAATGATGAAATACATGCCAATACGGCCAGTTTAGTTTACTAATTTGCAATTTTAAATTTCCCGCGGAGTTTCTTGTTGAAAACACAGGAGAACGTCACTAAGTTGTTGGGATGCAACCTTTTCTTGGACTTCGCCCGAAAAATGGCAATATGATGGTTGTTCAGTACTTTGACATCAAGATTACCCTTCTTTAAGAGAGGCCTAATGACAAAAGTTTTAAACACCAACGTCGGGTCTCCCTATGTCCAGCATTAAAAGAATACAGTTGGTACAAAATGCGGCTGCTAGACATTTGACGAGAGCAAGAAAGTTTGATCCTATTACGCCTATACTGTATATACCTTTATATACATATATACATACATATATACCTTTATATACATATATACATACATATATACCTATACTGTATATACCTTTATATAGGGACGGCGTGGCGCAGTGGGAGAGTGGCCGTGCGCAACCCGAGGGTCCCTGGTTCAAATCCCACCTAGTACCAACCTCGTCACGTCCGTTGTGTCCTGAGCAAGACACTTCACCCTTGCTCCTGATTGGTGCTGGTTGGCGCCTTGCATGGCAGCTCCCTCCATCAGTGTGTGAATGTGTGTGTGAATGGGTAAATGTGGAAATAGTGTCAAAGCGCTTTGAGTACCTTGAAGGTAGAAAAGCGCTATACAAGTACAACCCATTTATCATTTATATACATATATACATACATATATACCTATACTGGCTCACCTGCACAGGCTTCCTGTGCACTTAAGATGTGACTTTAAGGTTTTACTACTTATGTATAAAATACTACACGGTCTAGCTCCATCCTATCTTGCCGATTGTATTGTACCATATGTCCCGGCAAGAAATCTGCCTTCAAAGAACTCCGGCTTATTAGTGATTCCCAGAGCCCAAAAAAAGTCTGCGGGCTATTGAGCGTTTTCTATTGGGGCTCCAGTACTCTGGAATGCCCTCCTGGTAACAGAGATGCTACCTCAGTAGAAGCATTTAAGTCCCATCTAAAAACTCATTTGTATACTCTAGCCTTTAAATAGACCCCCTTTTCAGACCAGTTGATCTGCCGTTTCTTTTCTTTTCTCCTCTGCCCCCCTCTCCCTCATGGAGGGGTGGGAGGACACACACAAACAGATGCGTTGGCCATGGATGAAGTGCTGGCTCTCCAAAGTCGGGACCAGGGGTGGACCGCTCGCCTGTGCATTGGTTGGGGACATCTTTGCGCTGCTGACCAGTCTCCGCTCAGGATGGTCTCCTGCTGACCCCACTATGAACTGGACTCTCACTATCATGTTAGATCAATTATGGACTGGACTTTCACTATTATGTTGGATCCACTATGGACTGGATTGTCACAATATTATGTCAGACCCATTCTACGTGCATCCGGTCTCCCCTAGAGGGGGTGGGGTTACCCACATTTGCAGTCCTCTCCAAGGTTTCTCATAGTCATTCTCTTTGACGTCAATCAATCAATGTGTATTTATATAGCCCTAAATCACAAGTGTCTCAAAGGGCTGCACAAAGCACAACCACATCCGCGGTACAGAGCCCACATAAGGGCAAGGAAAATCTCACCTCAGTGGGACATCGATGTGAATGACTATGAGAAACCTTGGAGAGGATCGCATATGTGCGCAACCCCCCCCCCCCCCCCCCCCCCCCCCCTCTGGGGGGAACCGAAAGCACTGGACATCGAGTGGGTGTAACAGAATATTGTGAAAGTCCAGTCCATAGTGGATCCGACATAAAAGTGAGAGTCCAGTCCATAGTGGATCTAACCTAATAGTGAGAGTCCAGTCCATAGTGGATCTAACATATTAGTGAGAGTCCAGTCCATAGTGGATTCAACCTAAACGTGAGAGTCCAGTCCATAGTGGATCTAACATAATAGTGAGAGTCCAGTCCATAGTGGATCTAACATAATAGTGAGAGTCCAGTCCATAGTGGATCTGACATAAAAGTGAGAGTCCAGTCTATAGTGGATCTAACATATTAGTGAGAGTCCAGTCCATAGTGAATCTAACATAATAGTGTGAGAGTCCAGTCCATAGTGGATCTGACATAAAAGTGAGAGTCCAGTCCATAGTGGATCTAACATATTAGTGAGAGTCCAGTCCATAGTGAATCTAACATAATAGTGAGAGTCCAGTCCATAGTGGATCTGACATAAAAGTGACAGTCCAGTCCATAGTGGATCTAACATAATAGTGAGAGTCCAGTCCATAGTGGATCTAACATAATAGTGAGAGTCCAGTCCATAGTGGATATGACATAAAAGTGAGAGTCCAGTCCATAGTGGATCTGACATAAAAGTGAGAGTCCAGTCTATAGTGGATCTAACATATTAGTGAGAGTCCAGTCCATAGTGAATCTAACATAATAGTGTGAGAGTCCAGTCCATAGTGGATCTGACATAAAAGTGAGAGTCCAGTCCATAGTGGATCTAACATATTAGTGAGAGTCCAGTCCATAGTGAATCTAACATAATAGTGAGAGTCCAGTCCATAGTGGATCTGACATAAAAGTGAGAGTCCAGTCCATAGTGGATCTAACCTAATAGTGAGAGTCCAGTCCATAGTGGATCTAACATATTAGTGAGAGTCCAGTCCATAGTGGATTCAACCTAAAAGTGAGAGTCCAGTCCATAGTGGATCTAACATAATAGTGAGAGTCCAGTCCATAGTGGATCCAACCTAATAGTGAGAGTCCAGTCCATAGTGGATCTAACATATTAGTGAGAGTCCAGTCCATAGTGGATTCAACCTAAAAGTGAGAGTCCAGTCCATAGTGGATCTAACATAATAGTGAGAGTCCAGTCCATAGTGGATCTAACATAATAGTGAGAGTCCAGTCCATAGTGGATCTAACATAATAGTGAGAGTCCAGTCCATAGTGGATCTGACATAAAAGTGAGAGTCCAGTCCATAGTGGATCCAACATATTAGTGAGAGTCCAGTCCATTGTGGGGCCAGCAGGAGACCATCCCAAGCAAAGAAGGGTCAGCAATGCAGAGATGTCCTCAACCGATGCACAGGTGAGCGGTCCACCCCGGGTCCCGACTCTGGACAGCCAGCACTTCATCCATGGCCACCGGACCTGTGCCCTCCTCCACGAGGGAGAGGGGGTCAGAAGAGAAAAGAAAAGAAGCGACAGATCAACTGGTCTAAAAAGGGTGTCTATTTAAAGGCTAGAGTATACAAATTAGTTTTAATATGGGACTGGTTTGTGAGTTTTTCCTTGCCCTCATGTGGGCGCTGAACCGCAGATGTCGTTGTGGTTTGTGCAGCCCTTTGAGACACTTGTGATTTAAGGCTTTATAAATAAACATTGATTGATGATTGATTGAGAAAGTTGTTGTAAAAAACTGCTCAACACACTTTAGAAATCCAGTGGGTAAAAACAGGCAGATTCATTTCCCCCCAAAACCACTAGATGGCGACAAACGCACATTAATACGCTCACCTATTCACACACAGTAGAAACAGTTAACAAGTCACAAATGATCCATAATACTGCACACGAGACACTTAAAAGTCATACTGTCTTTTCACTTAAACGTTCAAAAAAAATAATTTACTTGTAGCCATTGCTTTCTGAAGCGTTTGAGGGCTAAAGACACGACAAGTGACGAACGTCCGCTTTTTGAAGATTATTTTCCCATCATGCATTGCAACCCTCCAAAAACGCTGGTAAAATAAAACACACACTAGTACAATACATTCGTCAAATTTCTGGTTAAAAAAACACGCAGGGCAAAAAAACAAACAAAAAAACAAAAACATTACAAAACGAAAAGCGGAAGCGTTTGAGACTGGAGGAGTTTGTCCTTAGCGCATGCGCAGACGGATCTTGCAGCTCAAACAAGATGGCGGACTGAACGGCTGGAGCTTTACTGAAAAAGTTTTTTTTTAATTTACGACAAAGCAAAGAGATCGATTCTCAAATATTCACATTTCCTAACGCCCGGGACACAAAACGTGAGTTTGGGTCGACTGGTTATCACCTGAAGTGAAAATTGAAGACTTTATAAGAAGATGGACGACGACTGCTATGCTAAGATGGCGACGTCATGTAAAAGAGAAACTGAAAGAGACTCAGAAACTTCCAGCAAATCACCAACGGAGATGAAGACCAAAACTGCAGATGAAGACGAGCGAGTTGAAGTCATTTTGGAGGCTGTTCTGAGCCTTGAAAGGAGCGTGGATGAGAAATTAGCCGACTTTGTTGAAGAATGTAAACAAAGAGCCGCCATGATTGTTAGCTTGAAGAAGGCAGTGGAGTTCACATCAGAGGAGATGAAGGAATGCAAAAGTCAAATGAAGAAACTGGAGGCGCAAAACAACCGCTTGTGTAAAGAAAACAATGATTTGAAGGAAGAGATGTTGGGGAAGAGTAAGAGATGTGCAGTGTGTGAAGAGAAGACTGGACCACATGTCTACATCAACCTGCAGAGGACTGCAGGTAATAAATAACACATTTTTATGATTATTGTCAACATTTGGTTGGGAACTTACCCAGAAGTGTCACAGCTCGTAATTTAAATGATAGTTCCCAAGCAGAATTAAATAAATTGACATTTTGTTATATCTTATTATATTTTGGAGTTGTGTCCAAGGCAGTGTTTTTCAGCCTTTTTTGAGCCGAGGAACTTTTTTATCAGAGAAAAAATGCGGAGGCACACTAAAAGCAGAAATCATTAATAAACAAAACTCAGTTGACGGTAAAAAGTCGTTGTCGCAATTGTTGGATTTGACTTAAAAGCAGGGGTCTCAAACTCAATTTGCCCGGGGGTCACTGGATGCAGACACTGGGTGAGGTTGGGCCGCCAAAAAATATTATTTAAAAATTCTAACATGCACGTTTAATGGATTCACCTCCTTTGAACGGCTTACCCACCCTAGCAACATACTAGTCAAATCTCCCCATTTTTACAAGAGACACCCGGATTTAGGTGCATCTCCCGACAATTTACCAAGATAAGCGATGTCCAATTGTAAGTCCTGATTATCACCCAGTTAAAGGGGAACATTATCACAATTTCAAAAGGGTTAAAAACAATAAAAATCAGTTCCCAGTGGCTTGTTGTATTTTTTGAATTTTTTTTTCAAAATTTTACCGGTCTCGGAATATCCCTAAATAAAGCTTTAAAGTGCCTTATTTTCGGCTCTCTGCGAAGACACTGGCCATTTCCCTGTGACGTCACACAGTGCTGCCAATGTAAACAAACAATGGGAATACCACAGCAAGATATAGTGACATTAGCTCGGATTCAAACTCGGATTTCAGCGACTTAAGCGATTCAACAGATTACGCATGTATTGAAACAGATGGTTGGAGTATGAAAATATTGAAGAAGAAACTGAAGATATTGAGCGAATTCATAGTCATAGCATGGCCGAATAGCTGCGTTAGCATCGCCGGTAAAATGTGCGGACCAAACGATCAGGACTTTCGCATCTTGTGACACTGGAGCAACTTAAATCTGTTGATTGGTAAGTGTTTTTTTTCGCATTAAATGTGGGTGGAAGGAAACGTAATATAGTTGCAAATGCATCTGCAGGTTATCCATACATCTCTGTGCCATGTCTGCTTTAGCACCGCCGGTAAATAGCATGTTAGCATTGATTAGCGTAGCATATTAGCATCGATTAGCTGGCAGTCAACATCAACAAAACTCACCTTTGTGATTTTGTGGACTATCGTTGCAAATGCATCTGCAGGTTATCCATACATCTCTGTGCCATGTCTGCTTTAGCACCGCCGGTAAATAGCATGTTAGCATCGCTTAGCATAGCATGTTAGCATCGATTAGCAGGCAGTCAACATCAACAAAACTCAGCTTTGTGATTTCGTTGACTATCGTTGCAAATGCATCTGCAGGTTATCCATACATCTCTGTGCCATGTCTGCCTTAGCATCGCCGGTCAAATGTGGAGACACTCTGGCACATTCAATGGGGGTCTGGCGGCAGACACTTTGGCATCTTCGGGCCAGTGGTGCAACTTGAATCCCTCCCTGTTAGTGTTGTTACACCCTCCGACAACACACCGACGAGGCATGATGTCTCCAAGGTTCCAAAAAATAGTCAAAAAAAACGGAAAATAACAGAGCTGAGACCCAGTGTTTGTAATGTGTTGAAAATGAAAATGGCGGGTGTGTTACCTCGGCGACGTCACATTCTGACGTCATCGCCTCCAGCGTTTAATTCGCCAAAATTCACCCATTTAGAGTTCGGAAATCGGTTAAAAAAATAGATGGTCTTTTTTCTGCACCATCAAGGTATATATTGATGCTTACATAGGTCTAGTGACAATGTTCCCCTTTAACAATTCCATAAAAGTTCAGGGTTAGCACTGCCATTACCGCGTTTTACAACATGTCATCGCTAGCGACTCAACATCATATGAATAGCGTGGCGGCCTGGTTATATACAGTAAGGGGGGGGGGTATAGTTGGGAGGCGGGGTTTGTTGGTAGCCCGGAAGCCTCATTTGTTCTGTTGTGTTTATGTTGTGTTGCAGTGCGAATGTTCCCCCGAAAGGGGTTTTTCATTCTTGTTTGGTGTGGGTTCACAGTGTGGCGCAAATTTGTAACAGTTTTAAACTTGTTTATACAGCCACCGTCAGTGTGACCTGTAAGTATGCCTTGCAGTCACTGACACGTGTTTACAGAAACCTTACAGAACACGTGGCTGAGACTGTATGCTGTATGTTTGATGAAAAGGTGGATGCTATGACTTGTGTTTATAAAAGCCAAATTCAGAAATGTCTGGAATGGTACGCTGTTTGTACAAGATGTAGATCGTCAAAGGCAGTGTCAACACAGCACCCATTGAACATTGTTGTTTGGGGGAAAACTGACAGATGTTCGCGGGAATGATTACCCTTGAATGATTGCCTTCAAATTCTGGAGTCTCCCGAAAAATTCGGGAGGGTTGGTAATAATATCAAATATGACGCTGTCAAGTGCCATTCATATAAAACGTGCGGGCCACACTAACACTAAATTTACATATCAAGGTGCGGGCCGCAAAATAACATCTCGCGGGCCGCAATTGGCCCGCAGGCCGCGTGTCTGAGTCCCCTGCTTTAAAGCATAACCAAGCGTGCATCAATGTAGATCTTGTCTCAAAGTAGGTGTACTTTCACCACCTGTCACATCACACCCTGACTTATTTGGACTTGTTTGCTGTTTTCCTGTGTGTAGTGTTTTACTTCTTGTCTTACACTCCTATTTTGGTGGCTTTTCCTCTTTTTTTGGTATTTTCCTGTAGCAGTTTCATGTCTTCAAATTCCTTTGAGAGCTATTTCCCACATCTGCTTTGTTTTAGCAATCAAGAATGTTTCAGTTGTTTTTGTCCTTCTATGTGGGGACATCGACAATTGTTTATTGTCATGTCATGTTCTAATGTACTTTGTGGACGGCGTCTTTGCCCCACAGTAAGTCTTTGCTGTCGTCCAGCATTCTGTTTTTGTTTACTTTGTGGCCAGTTCAGCTTTACTTTCCTTCTGCATAGCCTTCCATAAGCTTCAATGCCTTTTCTTAGGGGCACTCACATTTTGTTTTTTTTTGTTTGAGCATTAGACACCTTTTTACCTTCACACTGCCACCCGCTGTTTCCGACATCTACAAAGCCATTAGCTACCGGCTGCCACCTACTGATATGGAAGACTATTACACGGTTACTCTGCCGGGCTCTCGACAGCACCGACACTCAACAACAACGCATCATTACTGGTTTGCAAACAATATTTTTAACCCAAATAGGTGAAACTAGATAATTTCCCACAGCACACCAGACTGTATCTCACGGCACACCGGCACAGTGGTTGGAAAACACTGGTCAAAGGAATATTTTCATTCACTCATCTCAGGGCGTTCAATCGTTTTGGTTTGGTTTGTCTTAGAAAACATTTCGACTCTCATCCAAGTAGGCTTTATCAGTTAGAGTCTTAGACTTCCTAATATTGTCATTCAAATTTGAACTTTGCAGTACAGATAAGAATGAAATGTTGTTGCATTAGCTCATGGTAGTGCAGGATAAAAAAGCAATAAAGTGCAGATACACAGGACTGTCTCAGAAAATTAGAATATTGTGATGAAGTCCTTTATTTTCTGTGATGCAACTAAAAACATGAAAATGTCATACATTCTGGATTCATTACAACTTAAATGTTGCACGGCTTTTATTATTTTAATACGCTGATTATGGCATACAGCTTAAGAAAACTCAAAAATCCTACCTAAAAAAATAGAATATTTCTTCAGACCAGGTAGGGAAAAAAAGATTCATAACAGCAACACAAAATCAAACATTAGAAAATTTCAATTAATGCACTCAGTACTTGGTTGAGAACCCTTTTGCACGGATAACTGCCTCAATGCGGCGTGGCATGGAGGCAATCAGCCTGTGGCATTGCTGAGGTGTTATGGATGCCCAGGATGCTTCAATATCGGCCTTTAGCTCATTTGCATTATTGGGTCTGGTATCTTTCAGCTTCTTTTTGACAATACCCCACAAATTCTCTATGAGGCAGCAAAGTTGGCAGGCCAATCGAGGACAGTAATGCCATGGTCAGTACACCAGCTACTGGTGGCTTTGGCACTGTGGGCAGGTGCCAGATCATGCTGGAAAATTAAATCCTCATCTCCATAGAACATCCAAAACACCTCCATTAGGGTTTTAAATAGAGGATATTGTTATATAAGTAGTGCTATGTCGGGCTGTGAATCTTTGGGCACCACACGATTAAATTTGATTAGTGGGGGTAACAATTATATTCAGAATTGATTCACAATTCAAAACGATTCTTGATTCAAAATCTATACTTTTTAAATAAAATTGAGTGCCACGTCTGTGATTTATTACAATCCTCCATAAGTAGATCAACAGCTCTGGTAAATGTATATATTAGTTAAAAGAAAACTGTTTTTGTTTAATACAATGCTTCCCTAACATTTAATAAAACCAAACACAAATAAGGCAACAAGAGAAGTATTCAACACTTCTCTTTTATAAAGTAAATCTGTACAGCAGATATGGAAATATATATCAACAATATGATTTGCCTGAGTGGCGAAACAGGACAGATTGAAAAATATATAAATAAATAAATAAAAAATAATAATAAAAAAAAATATATATATATATATATGAATTAAAAACATAGATTTTAGATTTTTTTTTAATTAAGAATCGTTACAAATAAGTATTAAGTATCGCGATTAATCTGAAAATCTTTGCTCATTTTTAAGCATACATAGTTGTCAGGTTCAAACACTGATGACATCTATTAAACAAGACAAGCAAAGAATTAAACAGAGACAAAATTCAATTTGCCTCAATTTGAGGAGAGACACCCGGACACTGTACCCTTGTACAGTGTCTAAGCACGCTCAGTCAAAAGATTGCACTCCTTTTTCTTTTATTTGGACCTTCCCTGACCACATGGCAACAGCTGCTTCCAAAGGGATGGGATCGTAAACAACCGCCGCCTTTGCTTACCAAAAAAGGTGTCTAATACTTAAACCAAAAATAAACAAAATGTGAGTGCCGCAATGTTTCATTGTGGTCCAGTTGTAGGTCTCTGACCTTTGCTGCAAAGTCCATGGAGTTTTGGACATGATGTGGTGTTTTGCTGACCAAAGGGTGCTAAGGTTGATATTATTGTAGGTCACAAAGGTAATACAGCCAACAATTGGTCAGAGAGTATCCTCATCTTTGTGTATTTGGAAGCCCATATATACCAGGGAAAGTCTTTTGCAAGTATATTCGGTAATAAAGTGCATGGCTGATAGTGTCTGACTTCTGTAATGTTCATAAGTACTCAATAATTCTCCTCAGGCATCCACTTGTTTGGTCCTTTTTGAGGATACCATGTGTGTTATGTTTTTGGATTGTCGATTGTAAGAGACTCAAAATATGTATAGTCAGGAAAAAGCCATAATCTCATCGTATATTTTGACAAGCAACTCACTCGTCAGACGTAGAGACTTCTTTCTCAGTAACTTAAGACTCATTACAATAGTAGTTTGAGAGTTTGTTGAAAACCGAATCATACAAAAAAATGATGCAAATCCAATTAATGCTGTGCCATGTGAACAAACTGTATTTCACATATTTTGGGGTATCTGTTCCTAACTGGATTGGTCCCGGTCAAATGATATACTATCTGTATTTCCTTTCTCCGGCAGACTGTTGTAATTACCACACGCTGTCACACTCAGATCAACTCCCGCTGCTACTAATTGTCAGGTTCAAACACTGATGACATTTATTAATCAGACAAGAAGCAAGGAACCAAGCAGACACAGAGTTCAATAGGGCTCATGAGGAGAATGCGGGCGCTGCACACTTAGTCACAGTCTCGCCCTACGCTCTAAGGTCCAGCTCCCGCGTCCCTCTTTTTATTCAGAGTTCCATAGTCAACATCACTGAGGTTGCCTGTAAAAGGAGTGGTCACATATATTATGCAAAGCAGGTCCAGGACGCAAAGTACGTGACGGAATGTGATTTTTGCCTTGTCCCCGCTTCGTCTGCGTGTTGTCATCTTATCTTCGTTGAGATCCTTGAAGTCTCTGTCTCGTCTGCGTGCTGTCATCCCATCCCTGCCGAGGTCCATTAAGTCCTTGGCTTCCAGCGGGCCAAAACATTGATAACATCTGTGGCTGAGGCCACTCTCAGACAAGAAGTTTTGTCCTTGCATAGATTAGAAAAAAAGTCTAACTTGAGCACAATAGCTAATAACTATAGCAACAGACTATAAGCATTTTAAAGTTAGTGTGATAATATATACATAATTATTCTAACACTAATTAAAGGGGAACATTATCAGCAGACCTATGTAAGCGTCAATATATACCTTGATGGTGCAGAAAAAAGACCATGTATTTTTTTAACCGATTTCCGAACTCTAAATGGGTGAATTTTGGCGACTTAAACGCCTTTCTGTCCATCGCTCATGTGGTGATGACGTCAGAACGTGACGTCTCTGAGGTAATACAGCCGCCATTTTCATTTTCAACAGATTACAAACACCGGGTCTCAGCTCTGTTATTTTCCGTTTTTTCGACTATTTTTTGGAACCTTGGAGACATCATGCCTCGTCGGTGTGTTGTCGGAGGGTGTAACAACACTAACAGGGAGGGATTCAAGTTGCACCACTGGCCCGAAGATGCCAAAGTGTCTGCCGCCAGACCCCCATTGAATGTAGCAAAGTGTCTCCACATTTTACCGGCGATGACAGACATGGCACAGAGATGTATGGATAACCTGCAGATGCATTTGGAACGATAAAGTCAACGAAATCACAAAGGTGAGTTTTGTTGATGTTGACTTATGTGCTAATCAGACATATTTGGTTGCAGTGTGACTGCCAGCTAATCGATGCTAACATGCTATGCTAATTGATGCTAACATGCTATTTACCGGCGGTGCTAAAGCAGACATGGCACAAAGATGTATGGATAACCTGCAGATGCATTTGCAACTATATTACGTTTCCTTCCACCTACATTTAATGCAAAAAAAACACTTACCAATCGACGGATTTAAGTTGCTCCAGTGTCACAAGATGCGAAAGTCCTGATCGTTTGGTCCGCACATTTTACCGGCGATGCTAACGCAGATAGTCGGCCATGCTATGGCTATGAATAGCGTCAATAGCTTCAGTTTCTTCTTCAATATTTTCATACTCCAACCATCTGTTTCAATACATGCTGTTGAATCGCTTAAGTCGCTGAAATCCGAGTTTGAATCCGAGCTAATGTCACTATATCTTGCTGTGGTATCCGCCATTGTTTGTTTACATTGGCAGCACTGTATGACGTCAAAGGGGAAATGGATAGTTGCATCGCAAATAGCGTATATCAAGCACTTTAAAGGTTTTTTTTAGGTATATTCCGGGACCGGTAAAATTTTGAAAAAAACTTCAAAAAATACAACAAGCCACTGGGAACTGATTTTTATTGTTTTTAACCCTTTTGAAATTGTGATAATGTTCCCCTTTAAACATCAGCTTTGGTTAATCACAAGTATTAAAGCAACGACGACGTCACTCTATTGCGCCGCGTTTGCTTTGCATCAGAACACATTTTGCTTAAATGTGTTTTTAGTTCTTGACTTGACTTTATTAATTCATGCTTGCAGTGGAGCCAAAGCCCCACTGAAAAAAACAGCTGAACTTTACAATAAATATCAAACAAACAAAAATCAAAAGATCAGACAGTATTTTATATTAAAAAAAAAACATTTTCAGGGCAGCAGTAGCATGGAAACTATTAGCATTCTGGTATATGACTGTATTACTTATTTAATTAGATAGTGTCATTATACAGCTTAATTGCAGTGTGCAAGGCAGAGTTTTTAAAGGGGAACATTATCACAATTTCAAAAGGGTTAAAAACAATAAAAATCAGTTCCCAGTGGCTTGTTGTATTTTTCTAATTTTTTTTCAAAATTTTACCGGTCTCGGAATATCCCTAAATAAAGCTTTAAAGTGCCTTATTTTCGCTCTCTGCGAAGACACTGGCCATTTCCCTGTGACGTCACACAGTGCTGCCAATGTAAACAAACAATGGGAATACCACAACAAGATATAGTGACATTAGCTCGGATTCAAACTCGGATGTCAGCGACTTAAGCGATTCAACAGATTACGCATGTATTGAAACAGATGGTTGGAGTATGAAAGTATTGAAGAAGAAACTGAAGCTATTGAGCGAATTCATAGTCATAGCATGGCCGAATAGCTGCGTTAGCATCGCCGGTAAAATGTCCGGACCAAACGATCAGGACTTTCGCATCTTTTGACACGGGAGAAACTTAAATCTGTCGATTGGTAAGTGTTTGTTTCGCATAAAATGTGGGTGGAAGGAAACGTAATATAGTTGCAAATGCATCTGCAGGTTATCCATACATCTCTGTGCCATGTCTGCTTTAGCACTGCTGGTAAATAGCATGTCAGCATCGATTATCATAGCATGTTAGCATCGATTAGCTGGCAGTCAACATCAACAAAACTCACCTTTGTGATTTCGTTGACTATCGTTGCAAATGCATCTGCAGGTTATCCATACATCTCTGTGCCATGTCTGCCTTAGCATCGCCGGTCAAATGTGGAGACACTCCGGCGCATTCAATGGGGGTCTGGCGGCAGACACTTTGGCATCTTCGGGCCAGTGGTGCAACTTGAATCCCTCCCTGTTAGTGTTGTTACACCCTCCGACAACACACCGACGAGGCATGATGTCTCCAAGGTTCCAAAAAATAGTCAGAAAAACGGAAAATAACAGAGCTGAGACCCGGTGTTTGTAATGTGTTGAAAATGAAAATGGTGGGTGTGTTACCTCGGCGACGTCACATTCCGACGTCATCGCCTCCAGCGCGATAAACAGAAAGGCGTTTAATTCGCCAAAATTCACCCATTTAGAGTTCGGAAATCGGTTAAAAAAATAGATGGTCTTTTTTCTGCACCATCAAGGTATATATTGACGCTTACATAGGTCTGCTGATAATGTTCCCCTTTAAGTCTCTTTGTCTTTACTCTGGGCTCGGGTTCAGCCAGCTTATGTTGGTTCCTCAATGTCCTGGCAGTGCAGCTGCCTGGTGTTGGAGGTAGCAGGTCATGCAGAGGGTGTTGCTCGTCATGCATATCCCCGACCAGCTTCACTGCAGCCTCCTCTCTCCTGGTCTGGAGTGATGGTCGGGGTTGTGAGATGTTTCCAGCTCTCCTCGTAATGATTTTGCAGGCACTTTTCTGGACTCGCTCTAGCTCTGCCTGTTGTTTTTTGGAGCAGCCCACTAAGCACTGAGCTATATTCCAGACAGGGCCTGATGAAAGTGGTGTGGATCGTAACAAGGTCATCTGCAGGTAGTCCATGTCTCGCCATGACTGTGAGGTAGTGCAGCCGCTTGGAGGCGGTTTTTATTGCCTTCTCGATGTGCGCATCTCCAGTGAGGTTTTGGTTGAGGTACTTTGTTGTTTCCACTACAGGGACCTCCTCTATCCCCAACAACAGTGCAGGAGGTTGTGGTGGATTTCGGGCAAAACATATCCGGAGTTCCTTCTGTCTCTTGACTTTACAACAGGGGTAGGGAACCTATGGCTCTCGAGCCAGATGTGGCTCTTTTGATGACTGCATCTGGCTCTCAGATAAATCTTAGCTGACATTGCTTAACACCATAAGTAATGAATAATTCCGATGGTAATCAGTGTTAAAAATAAGGTTCAAAATGTAGAACATTCTCGTGTATTTTAATCCATCCATCCGTTTTCTAGAAGGCACATTAATGGTAAGAAGTATTTTGTTTATTATCAGTTAACTTCAGAATAACAATGTTATCAAAAAGAACAAGAGACTTATTATACTCTAAAAATGTTGGTCTTACTTAAAAATGCACACACTTAGTTGTATTCAGTGTTAAAAGAAATATTATGTGGTTCTCACGAAAACACATTTGAAAATATTAGGCTTTTATGGCTCTCTCAGCCAAAAAGGTTCCCGACCCCTGCTTTACAAACTGGACTTTTACTTTTGCTACTGGTTATTTTTTGTTACGTATATAATACTCACTGCATAGACACATTCACCATAGACTCACTCAACAGCTTCAACAGGTAGTCACCGGAAATGGTTTTCACTCCACTGGTGTGCTTGAAGCTCCTGGAGAGAATGCCAAGAGTGTGCAAAGCAGTAATCAGAGCAAAAGATGGCTATTTTGAAGAAACTAGAATATAAAACATGTTTTCAGTTATTTCACCTTTTTTTGTTAATTATAACTCCACATCAGTGACGTGCGGTGAACTAAACACCAGGTGAGGCATACATACCTTTTTTTCTTCTTTTCTTTTTTTTACTTAAAGAGGAACATTATCACAATTTCAAAAGGGTTAAAAACAATAAAAATCAGTTCCCAGTGGCTTGTTGTATTTTTTGAATTTTTTTTCAAAATTTTACCGGTCCCGGAATATTCCTAAAAAAAAGCTTTAAAGTTCTTGATTTTCGCTATTTGCGATGCGACTATCCATTTCCCTGTGCTGCCAATACAAACAACATGGCGGTTACCACAGCAAGATATAGCGACATTAGCTCGGATTCAGACTCGGATTTCAGCGGCTTAAGCGATTCAACAGGTTACGCATGTATTGAAACAGATGGTCGGAGTATGGAGGCAGATAGCGAAAACGAAATTGAAGAAGAAATTGAAGCTATTGAGCGAATAGCTATTGACGCTATTCGGCCATAGCGTGGGTGTACCTAATGAAGTGGCCCATAGCATGGCTGCCTTATTAGCATCGCCGGTAAAATGTGCGGACCAAACGATCAGGACTTCGCATCTTGTGACACTGGAGCAACTTAAATCTGTTGATTGGTAAGTGTTTGTTTCGCATTAAATGTGGGTATCTAGTTTCAAATGTACATACAGCTAGCGTAAATAGCATGTTAGCATTGATTAGCATAGCTTGTTAGCATCGATTAGCTGGCAGTCATGCCGTGACCAAATATGTCTGATTAGCACATAAGTCAACAACATCAACAAAACTCACCTTTGTGATTTCGTTGACTTAATCGTTGCAAATGCATCTGCAGGTTATCCATACATCTCTGTGCCATGTCTGTCTTAGCATCGCCGCTCAAATGTGGAGACACTCTGGCACATTCAATGGGGGTCTGGCGGCAGATTTCTTGCCAGACCTCAGGTACAACATGTACTTAAAGAGGAACATTATCAGCAGACCTATGTAAGCGTCAATATATACCTTGATGTTGCAGGAAAAAGACCATATGTTTTTTTAACCGATTTCCAAACTCTAAAAGGGTGAATTTGGCGATTTAAACGCCTTACCATTGATAGCCTGTCGTAGCGATGACCTTTCACCTGTGACGTCACAACATGAAGCGGACCCGCCATTTTCTCAATCTCATTTCATGCACCAAGTCAAATCAGCTCTGTTATTTTCCGTTTTTTCGACTTTTTTCCCATACCTTGGAGACATCATGCCTCGTCGGTGTGTTGTCGGAGGGTGTAACAACACGAACAGAGACAGATTCAAGTTGCACCACTGGTCAAAAGATGCAAAAGTCCCTGGTTTGTTCCGCACACTTTACCGATGACAGCTATGCTACGGCAGAGATGGCACAGAGATGGCAAGGATGTGTGGATATCCTGCGACTGTCACAACAAGGCTTGGATGTGGATTGTTTTTTCGATGCAGATGAGAATCAGCACGAGTGCGGCGTGGACGTGAGTACATGGTTGTTTATTTAAACACTTTAATCAAAAATAATCAAACTAAGGGCGCTCACAAGGAGGTACAGACACTTGGCTATGAATAAACAAAAGACTAGCATAAATGCTGCAAACATGAAACAAAAACACTTGCCCGATTGGCAAGTGCTACAAAACTAGCACAATGGCATAAATACAAAAACTTACACGGCATGGAACTATGGACGAGGACATGAAGGAGGTGCAGCATGGGTAGGGTGCGTGCGCGTGTGAAGATCCCAGGACGAAGACAAGAAAAAGAGTGACTTAAATAGGTATTGTCATTAGTGAAAACAGGTGTGAGGCTGAGAACAGGGACGTGACAGGTGAAAACTAATGAGTTGGCATGGAAACAAACAAAACCAGGAAGTGCAAAACATGACTGAATGTCCAAAAACTAAACATAGCATGACCAAAACCAGAACCTAACTTACAGGCGTGACAGCGACACTCAAAGCAGATGCATTTCCAACGTGCATGAATGCACAAAGGTGAGTTTTGTTGATGTTATTGACTTATGTAGAGTGTGTTAATCAGATATATTTGGTCACGGCATGACTGCAAGCTAATCGATGCTAACATGCTATTTAGGCTAGCTGTATGTACATATTCCGTTTTTATGCCTCATTTGTAGCTATATTTGAGCTTTCCCTCCACCCACATTTAATGCCAAACAAACACATACCAATCGTTGGTTAGTAGGCGATTGCCGAATTTGTCCTCGCTTCCTCCCGTGCCGCTGTCTGTCGTGTGGGTTTCGCTTGTATACGGTTCAAAGCGATATGGCTCAATAGCTTCAGTTTCTTCTTCAATTTCGTTTTCGCTATCTGCCTCCACACTCCAACTATTCTTGTCAATACATGCGTAATCTGTTGAATCGCTTGCGCCGCTGAAATCCGAGTCTGAATCCGAGGTACTATGCTTTACCTTTCTCTGCTATCCGCCATGTTTGTTTCTGGTGGCTTCACGCAGTGACGTCACAAGACAATAGACGGGTGGATATAGCGATGGTGTAAATCAGGCACTTTGAAGCCGTTTTTCGGCATATTGCGTGATGGGTAAAATTTTGAGAAAAACTTTGAAAAATAAAACAAGCCACTGGGAACTGATTTTTATTGGTTTTAACCCTTCAGAAATGGTGATAATGTTCCCCTTTAAATTCATATGTGCAGCTCTAGTCATTGTTGATTTGTGGCGCATTAGTCTTTTTTCTGCACCATCAAGGTATATATTGACGCTTACATAGGTCTGCTGATAATGTTCCCCTTTAAGTACATGTTGTACCTGAGGAGTTGGATATAAATATTTGGATATAGAAATTAGTTTTTTTCCTGATTAGATTAGTAGGTAAGTTTTATATAGTTCAATCACAAATACAATCTGTGCCTGCCTGCGAGGCTGCATTGAAGGCGGGATTGCCGCCCGCACCACAACATGAGGTCCAGCAGTCCGTGAGTAACGTGACGTAACACGATGAATCTATTTGTGTTCCTTCAGACGTCGAGCAGCCGATTGGTCATCCTGAAAAACATCCGCCTCAGCTGCAGGGTGGGAGCGCTACTTTGAAGCCGGACGCTTCACAGCCCCCCCACTTTAAAGAGGAAGAGGAGGAGCTCTGGATCACTCAGGATGAAGAGTGTCTTCTAGAGCAGGAGGAGGTTGACCTCGCCAAGTTACCACCGCCTCTTCTCTCTGTGAAGACCGAATATGATGAAGAGAAACCACAATCCGACAACCTCTTAGCTCCACTATCAGATAGCGAGGCTAAAGACGAGGTTGATGTAACTTTGAGCAGCGATACAGACTATGAAGGTGATATGGGGACCCCCACTGAAAACAAACACCCTGAAAGCTCTAAAAAGAAGACATGTAAAAGTATTTTGAGCTGTATAGTTTGTGGTATGAGATGCACCACAAAGAGCCGCTTGACTGAACACATGAGAAAACACACCGGAGAAAAACCATTCCAATGTACAGTTTGTTGCAAAAGCTTTTCTTATAATGGCAGCTTGACTCACCACATGAAAACACACACGAGAGAAAAAACTTTTCACTGTTCAGTTTGCGATAAAAGCTTTTTCCAAAAGAACAGTTTGACTCAACACATGGGAACGCACACGGGAGAAAAGCCATTCAAATGTCCAGTTTGTTGCAAAAGCTTTATTTATAATGGCAGTTTGTCTCACCACTTGAGAACACACACAGGGGAAAAAACGTTCAATTGTTCAGTTTGTGGGCAAAACTTTTCTCACAAGAACAGTTTGACTCAACACATGAGAAGGCACACGGGAGAAAGACCTTTCGATTGTTCCGTTTGTGGGCAAAACTTTCCTTACAAGAACAGCTTAATTCAGCACATGAAAACGCATACAGGAGAAAGACCATTCGATTGTTCCGTTTGCGGCAAAGGATTTTCTGTCAAAAGCAATTTGACCGTACACATGAGAACACACACAGGAGAGAAGATATTCACTTGTCCAGTTTGTTGTAAGAGCTTTTCTCAAAAGGGCAACTTGACCGACCACATGAGAATGCACACTGGGGAAAGACCTTTAAGTTGCTCGTTTTGCAGTAAAAGCTTTTCCAACAGACACTGTTTGAGTCGACACGAAATCAAACATACGGAAGAAAGTCTATTCAACTGTTCATTTTGTGGCCGAAGCTATACTCAAAAGAGATATTTGCTTGCTCACCTGAAAACACACCGTAGAAAACACCTCTAGTTGGCCGATATAACATTTACACACAGTTTGAATGGTAACATTGGTTTTAAATATGGGAAAATAAAACACTAATCGCCTGATAAAGTAAATATTTGGTGTACTAGTGGTACGCATACAACAGTTTGACAATCGCTGGTCTAATCACATGACAACACACATGCAGAGAAAAACGATTTTTTTGCTCGGTTTGTGGTAAAACATTTTACCGGAGAGAAGTCATCATCTGCGCTGAGAAAGTCTGCCATGGTTTGTTGCATCACAGAAGACTCTCTTGATGGAAGTAGCGTGAAGTTGATATATGCTCTGACTAATCAATTCACCCAGGAAGTAATTTGCTGACAGAAAAGGCCTAAAATGACCCCAAAACTGTAATTATTACATGATATGTTTAGAATTTGCCTGTCACTGATTGTATATACAATAGTGTTAATGGTTTTAGATGTATTTTGAAGGCTTTATAGATTGGAAAAAAAAATATGACACCCCATTACCTGCGCTGTTAGCTGCCTCATGCTAACAGGTTTTGATTATTTAGAGCGAGTGAGATGTGAGAATGATTCTTTACCACAATGGTAGACAGTCTGATTTCATCAGTCACTTTAATTACAGTCAAGTGAGAGCTCAAAATCAAAGACAACACATGTTTGGCCTTCACAATAAAAGCGGTGCACTGACAAGACTGCAAGTCAAAGTATTTAGTAAGTTAATAATTGTATTATTAAGAAGTAAGAATACATGTATAATAAAACTGATACAGACTAATGTATTACTTGTTTTTTTTAATACATGAAAAGCCAACTTAAAAACGATACGCAATACGCTAAAATAGTCTTTAAATGATACAAGTGTGATGTCACATGTGAGAAGTCAGCTAAAAAGTGATGATGTGCTGTGTGTATAAAACCAGATTCCCTCACGAGTGAAAAGAACAGCAGTAAGAGTTTCCTTCAACTCAGCCGAAGAAGATAAAAATAAGGTTTTACAAATAAGGTTTGTAAAAGGTATATAATGTAAATATTCAGAAATATTATTGTAGAAATATTGTTTTGCTGTTTACAACTCACATTATAAACAGCAAGATGCAAATTATGTGATTAAAAAAAAAAACATTCTGCCACACAAGCAATTTATTTGAGATGTGTTTACAATTTATGTTGTATTATGTAAAAACTAATGCAACGTGTTCTAATGTGAAAAATACACATTAAAAGTTGTTTAAAAAACAGTATTTGTCATGTCTTCACGGGGTAATAACTTACAGAAAGTATAATAGGTATTGTATCGATTGAAAAATAACAAGTATTGTCCATCAGCACTTGGCGTGTGATGAAGAGGACGAGAAGACGACGAGTGGTCCCGACCGCGCTGACGTTTGGCGCATGCGCAGACGGATCAGGTAGCTCAGCAGATCCGGTAAGCCAAAAGACTCCAGGTGGTGATTGGTGGAAGTTTCTCCTAGCTTAATAATAGCTGGAAAAATAACGTATTGGGTCATACATGTGCTAATAAACACATCGGGAACACTCTTGAGTTTAGAAAGAACACAGGTGTCAAACTAAAGGCCCGGGGGCCACATCTGGTCCGCCAAGTCATTGTATGTGGCCCGTGAAAGCCTGGGGAAAATGTGTGTTGTTAAAATACTTTTTTTTTTTTTTTTTTACCAAAAGCAAATAATTATTTTGTTTTTGACAGAAAAAAAAAAAAAAATATATATATATATATAAAGCGTTACTAAAACGGCCCTCTTTCATCCCCGTAATATCGCTAAAATTCGCTCCATTTTGTCCACTAAAGACGCCGAGATCATTATCCATGCGTTTGTTACGTCTCGTCTCGATTACTGTAACGTATTATTTTCGGGTCTCCCCATGTCTAGCGTTAAAAGATTACAGTTGGTACAAAATGCGGCTGCTAGACTTTTGACAAGAACAAGAAAGTTTGATCACATTACGCCTGTACTGTATATACCTTTATATACATATATACATACATATATACCTATACTGTATATACCTTTATATACATATATACATACATATATACCTATACTGTATATACCTTTATATACATATATACATACATATATACCTATACTGTATATACCTTTATATACATATATACATACATATATACCTATACTGGCTCACCTGCACTGGCCCACCTAGTACCAACCTCGTCACGTCCGTTGTGTCCTGAGCAAGACACTTCACCCTTGCTCCTGATGGGTGCTGGTTGGCGCCTTGCATGGCAGCTCCCTCCATCAGTGTGTGAATGTGTGTGTGAATGTGGAAGTAGTGTCAAAGCGCTTTGAGTACCTTGAAGGTAGAAAAGCGCTATACAAGTACAACCATATATATATATATATATATATATATATATATATATATATATATATATATATATATAGATGTATATGTATTTATATATATATTTATATATATAAATACATATATAGAGAGAGAGATATGACGTTTGGCGCATGGGCAAGAGGGGTCAGATAGAGACAGATGTATATATTTACGATATATATGTCATTTATTGCAGGTGATTGAAAACGTGACATAATACTTTCCTTTTTTAAATCTACTCTTTGTTTATGCTTATATTCTTGTTTCCTTGTACTCATAAGTGGGGTATTGTTTTTGTACAAAACATTAATAAAACATTTAAATATCACAGAACATGACGTTGTAAAACGTTGCAAGTCGAGGACGCGACGTGTTCTTCGCGCATGCGTGGACCGATCGCGTCTTCCGGAAGTAGTGACTTTGCAGACGACCAATAATGGCGGACTGAACTGTGGTGGCTTTCTGAAGAAGTTTAAAATCTACGATTTAATAACGATACAGATTTACAAAGGTAGTTTTTTCCAAAGCACTCGAAAGCGAAGTTGAGTTTGGAGTGATGGAGTGTTAGCTGAAGTGAAGATTGAAGACGTGATAGAAGATGGACAACTGCTGCTATGCTAAGATGGCGACGTCATGTCAAAGAGAAAGTGAAAGAGAATCAGAAACTTCCAGCAAATCACCAACGGAGATAAAGCCCAAAAATGAAGGTGAGTCATCTGAAATTCATCATGAGCCCCGAAATGTGTTTTAATGAGAAATTAGCCGACCTTGTTGAAGAATGTAAAGAAAGAGCCGCCATGATTGTTAGCTTGAAGAAGGCAGTGGAGTTCACATCAGAGGAGATGAAAGAATGCAAAAGTTGTATCCGTTTTTGCAAATCAAAATATATTTTTGGATTGTTGAATATTAGACCGTAAATATGTATCTTCAGAATAAAGCCAAACATTCCATTCTTCAGATGTTGACTCACTTCCTTGACAAGTCAGGACTCACTCCAGTCCTACCTCGCTTTTTCTTCCTAACACTTTGTTGAAAACCCAATCATGGAGGAAACATGCTGAAAAACATTTGTGAATACATTTAGTGATGTGGCAAGTGGACAAAATGTACATCACAATAAATATTAGCGCTTCACTGTTTCCACGTGTTGTTATGTTACACCTTTATCCCACACTGGAATACATTCCTTTTTATCCTTAAAATTCTACAGCCGATACCGCAAAATGACAATGTGGAAAGTGTTTTACACAAGTTGGATGGGAAGCGTTTGTTTTCATCCAGGATGTTTATGTACCAAATGAATAAATGTTCAACATTTTAATTGATAAGGCATGATTAAATCAGGCTCTAACATAACAACATGCGGAAAAAGTGAAGAGCTTTAAATACATTCCAGATACACTTTCCATATTGGTGATGCTGCTCATTCACTGAGGAAGCAAGCCGGCGTGCTAACCACCAGCTAGCTTAAATGCTAACACGAATACAAGACACAAACAAACAGGTTGTTTAGTCTTCAACATCTTTGAAAAAATACGTTGTAAGATATTCACATTCCAGCTATTCCTCATAAAACATGTTTGGGACGCAAGGCCATTATTGACCTACAGTTAACAACTAAGTTATTTCACTTTTTCGGTGTTGAAGTAGCAAAAAACGACAATGTTTTAAATGAAGAGTTTCCTGAAGCTGTCTCTGATAGTCATACTTGCCAACCCTCCCGGATTTTTCGGGAGACTCCCGAATTTCAGCGCCTCTCCCGAAATTCAGCCCGAGCTGGACGCCACGCCCCCCTCCAGCTCAAACATGCACAGTTGGAAGCTTGAAAAGGAGGATTGCAGGCAAATCTGACGGCATTTAAAGTCATTTTTAAAAACGACTGCTAATCCTCCTTTTCGACCGGACGCACGCGGAAAATTAAAGTAGGAACACTCTGGAGGCGATATAGCTCGGTTGGTAGAGTGGCCGTGCCAGCAACTTGAGGGTTGCAGATTTGATTCCCGCTTCAGCCATCCTAGTCACTGCTGTTGTGTCCTTGGGCAAGACACTTTACCCACCTGCTCCCAGTGCCACCCACACTGGTTTAAATGTAACTTAGATATTGGGTTTCACTATGTAAAGCGCTTTGAGTCACTTGAGAAAAGCGCTATATAAATATAATTCATTTCACTTCACAAGAGGGGCGGACTCCTCGGCTCTCAGCTATGTTTCCGTCACACAGAGGAAGTCCGCGGAAATTGAAAAAATCCTTCAGGATAAACGTTTTGTTTGTCTAAGATCGTGCGTTCACAAGACCGAACCTGGCAGGGGCCAGCACGTCCAAAGGCGCAGCTAATCCAGGTGGGGCCCGACACACAGCCCTCAGGTGGCGGGGGAGAGGACGACAGAGACCAAAATAGAAGCAAACAACACAAAAACGAACAGAGCTGACAGCGAGAGACGCCAGGCCAAAGCACATACTGGCGCCATCTTCTGGAAAATCGGAAGTGATGTTACTCAAATAGTGAAAGGTGAGTGTTGTTGTTATGTTTTTGGTAACCAGCAAGCACAGTACAGTTAGTAGAACAACTGTGTTTTTATTACTGTGTATTTGATAGGTGCCGTCTGAAATTCAACTATTTCTTTTATTTATATATAATAAAATAAAAATAAATAGCCAGATATCACTGAAAGTTAAGTATTTTATATATATCTATATATAAATGAGATACTCGAGTTGGTGAATTGGCTGTAAATATACTCTCCTCTTAACCACGCCCCTGCCTCACCCCCGACCACGCCCCCCACCCACCTCCCAAAATCGGAAGTCTCAAGGTTGGCAAGTATGCTGATAGTTGATATAATAATGTAAGTGCATCATAAAGCCTACATGAACTCCATGGTGTTCAGGGATGAATAGTCTCTCTTTTTGCTAGTATAGTATTTTTTTCAGCTATAAGTTCATTAATCATTAGTAATGTAGCAGCGTAGTTTTGAATGGCAGGGTCCCTGCTACCACATGTTGATAAAACATATAACATTTACATAAGAAAAATCAACTGCAGGCTTCCCAAATGCTGTAATAATTTGAAGGGTTACTGAAACCCACTACTACCGACCACGCAGTCTGATAGTTTATATATCAATGATGAAATTTTAACATTGCAACACATGCCAACACGGCCGGTTTAGTTTACTAAATTGCAATTTTTAATTTTGCGCGGAAGTATCATGCTAAAACGTCACAGTATGATGACGCATATGCGTGAGGTCACGCATTGTAGGGGACATTGTGTTCCAGCACCGTTCCCAGCTATAAGTTGTCTGTTTTCATCGCATAATTCCACAGTATTATGTACTTCTGTGTTGCTGAATCTTTTGCAACTTGTTCAATGAATAATGGAGACGTCAAAGAAGAAAGCTGTAGGTGGGAAGCGGTGTATTGCGGCCGCCTTTAGCAACACAATCACAGCCGCTGTTTCATTGTTTACATTCCCGAAAGATGGCAGTCAAGCTTTACTATGTAACAGAGAGGTCAAGCGAACACGGTTGGATTGGACCACACAAACAAAGTACAGTGTATCATGCAGCGATCATTTCGAAAGATCGTGTTTCAAAGAGGGTCCCTTGCGAAGAGCAGATATGGGCATCGCCACCACCCGTCGACTGGTGCTGAACAAAGGTGCGGGTCCCACCTTCAGGTTGTACAGGTGCGACCATATAATCTCACTAAAACACTCGTAACACAATAAGCAGATAAGGGATTTTCCAGAATTATCCTAGTAAATTCGTCTAATAATATCTGAATCGCTCCCACCGTGTAGTCTTTTTTTTTTCTTACTAATCCTTCACTCTCACTTTCCTCATCCATGAATCTTTCATCCTCGCTCAAATTAATGGGGTAATCGTCGCTTTCTCGGTCCGAATCGCTCTCACTGCTGCTGGCCATGATTGTAAACAATGCTCAGATGTGAGGAGCTCCACAACCCGTGACGTCACGCACACATCGTCTGCTACTTCCGGTACAGACAAGGCTTTTTTTATTAGCGACCAAAAGTAGAGAACTTTATCGTGGATGTTCTCTACTAAATCTTTTCAGCAAAAATATGGCAATATCGCGAAATGATCAAGAATGACACATAGAATGGACCTGCTATCCTCGTTTAAATAAGAAAATCTCATTTCAGTAGGCCTTTAAGCATGATGAGTTGAGCGTATGTAAGAATGTGCCCCCACTTTTAACTCTGTTTTTCAAACGCTTATCGCAAACGCTTATTAATTTGACTTAGTAAGTCAATTATTTTGACTTAGTAAATTACTAAGTCAAAAATATTGACTTACCAAGTCATAATAATAAGTCATTATTTTGACTTAGTATGTCATTATTTTGATTTAGTAATTGAATATTTTGACTTTACTAAGTCAAAATATTGTCTTACTAAGTCATAATAATGACATATTTAGTGTTGTGCGGCTATCAGAAACAAATTAGCCATTGAGAGTAGAAAGCAGGGTGACACGCTGGGTCCAAGGATGCAACATGAAGTCATTACGGCAGTTTTGAGGGTTATTTATCTTTCCCTTGAGTAAAAAACAGTATATTACATGCAGATGGATTTGCAGGACTATATGGACCAGACTATGATGGAAAAAGACAGCCTGTTGTGGTCAACAGAAGTAACGTCACCCAACCTCACTCTCTCTTTATACAAGACAAAAGGATTTACAGCCAGGTGCAGGTGTTATTCACTCAGCAATCATTCAGAACCCCCCCCCCACACACACACAGGTAGCCACACCCACTATCCCAGGTGACAAGGGAAAAACAAATCCCCGCCTCTACACTAAGTATCTCAGGTAGGTAGGACTGTTTTGTGTTTTGTTTTTACTTTGCGGAAACATTATCGATATATCGCAAATGGAGCTGAAAACACAACCAAAAATTGTAGGCGACGAAGCCGGCCTACTTCACCACAGTCTGGTTGGAGTATGGAAATATTGAAGAAGAAACTGAAGCTATTGAGCGAATAGCTATTGACGCTATTCATAGCCATAGCATGGCCGAATAGCTGCGTTAGCATCGCCGGTAAAATGTGCGGACCAAACGATCAGGACTTTCGCATCTTTTGACACTGGAGCAACTTAAATCCGTCGATTAGTAAGTGTTTTTTTCGCATTAAATGTGGGTGGAAGGAAACGTAATATAGTTGCAAATGCATCTGCAGGTTATCCATACATCTCTGTGCCATGTCTGCTTTAACACCGCCGGTAAATAGCATGTTAGCATCGATTAGCGTAGCATGTTAGCATCGATTAGCTGGCAGTCAACATCAACAAAACTCACCTTTGTGATTTCGTTGACTATCATTGCAAATGCATCTGCAGGTTATCCATACATCTCTGTGCCATGTCTGCTTTAGCACCGCCGGTAAATAGCATGTTAGCATCGATTAACTGGCAGTCAACATCAACAAAACTCACCTATGTGATTTCGTTGACTTAATCGTTGCAAATGCATCTGCAGGTTATCCATACATCTCTGTGCCATGTCTGCCTTAGCATCGCCGGTCAAATGTGGAGACACTCTGGCACATTCAATGGGGGTCTGGCGGCAGACACTTTGGCATCTTCGGGCCAGTGGTGCAACTTGAATCCCTCCCTGTTAGTGTTGTTACACCCTCCGACAAGACACCGTCGAGGCATGATGTCTCCAAGGTTCCAAAAAATAGTCAAAAAAACGGAAAATAACAGAGCTGAGACCCGGTGTTTGTAATGTGTTGAAAATGAAAATGGTGGGTGTGTTACCTCGGCGACGTCACATTCTGACGTCATCGCCTCCAGCGCGATAAACAGAAAGGCGTTTAATTCGCCAAAATTCACACATTTAGAGTTCGGAAATCGGTTAAAAATATAGATGGTCTTTTTTCTGCACCATCAAGGTATATATTGACGCTTACATAGGTCTGCTGATAATGTTCCCCATTAACTAACAAATGTTCTGGGGGAAACACTGATACTGTCCCGTTTATGTATCTGATGTCATCTTTCACAGCTGGTGCAACTTTGACAGTCAATGCTGTCCTATTTACACATCTGATGTCATCTCTCACAGCTCTTGCAACTTTGACTGTCAGTACGGTCCCACTTACACATTTGATGTCATCCCTCAAATGTGATGCAACTGGCAGGAGAGAAACCTGACCAGTTGTGTTCGGTGGCCATGTTGGCAAGCGAAGTAGCAGATCAAATGAATATACAATGTTAGCTATCAACGTTCAGAGCAGTGTTTATTTTGACATCAGTTTGTAATTTAGTTTTGATCATCGTCTTTTGACGAACATGTGTTTTAGTCATGTTTTTGTCTTCTAAATTTATTTAGTTTTAGTCGACTGAATTTACAGTACATTCTGTCGACCTAAATATAAAGTAGAACGGACAAGGCATCTTTAAAGTTGTCTTGAAAGGCCTTTTAATTGATTATTTATTATTGCAGAACATTTCAAAAACAAAAAAATCACAACAACAATATTTCAATAAGCAACTTTCACATTAAACTTATAATAAGTTGTTATTTTAGCTCAAAATAAGCATTCAAAAAAATAAATGTTGAATGATCCATCCATTCATCCATTTTCTATCGCTTGTCCCTTAAATGATGTACGACTAAATAGTAAGTGGGACAGTATTGAAAGTCAAAGTTGCATCAGATGTGAGAGATGACATTAGATGTGTGAATGGGACAGTATTGACAGTCAAAGCTGCATCAAATGTGAGATATGACATCAGATGTGTAAGTGGGACAGTGTTGACTGTCAAAGTTGCATCGGATGTGAGAGATGACAACAGATGTGTAAGTGGGACAGTGTTGACTGTCAAAGTTGCATCAGATGTCGGAGATGACATCAGATGTGTGAATGGGACAATATTGGCAGTCAAAGTTTCATCAGATTTGAGGGATGACATCAGATATATAAGTGAAGTGAATTATATTTGTATAGCGCTTTTCTCTAGTGACTCAAAGCACTTTACATAGTTAAAACCCAATATCTAAGTTACATTTAAACCTGTGTGGGTGCCACTGGGAGCGGGTGGGTAAAGTGTTTTTCCCAATGACACAACGGCAGTGACTAGGATGGCGGAAGCGGGGATCGAACCTGGAACCCTTAAGTTGCTGGCACGGCCACTCTACCAACCAAGCTGTTCCACCCCACAGTATTGACAGTCAAAGTTGCATCGGATGTGACGGATGACATCAGATGTGTAAGTGTGACAGTATTGACAGTCAAAGTTGCATCAGATGTGACGGATGACATCAGATGTGTAAGTGGGACAGTATTGACGGTCAAAGTTGCATCAGATGTGAGGGATGACATCAGATGTGTAAGTGGGACAGTATTGACAGTCAAAGTTGCATCAGATGTGTAAAAAAGACATTATTGACAGTCAAAGTTGCATCAGATGTAAAGGATGACATCAGATGTGTAAGTGTGACAGTATTGACTGTCAAAGTTGCATCAGATGTGAGGGATGACATTAGATGTGTAAGTGTGACAGTATTGACAGTCAAAGTTGTATCAGATGTGAGAGATGACATCAGATGTGTAAGTGTGACAGTATTGACAGTCAAAGTTGTATCAGATGTGAGAGATGACATCAGATGTGTAAGTGTGACAGTATTGACAGTCAAAGTTGCATCAGATGTGAGAGATGACATCAAATGTGTAAGTGGGTCAGTATTGACAGTCAAAGTTGCATCAGATGTGAGGGATGACATCAGATGTGTAAGTGGGACAGTAGTGACAGTCAAAGTTACATCAGATGTGTAAGAAAGATTTTATTGACGGTCAAAGTTGCATCAGATGTGTAAGTGGGACAGTATTGACAGTCAAAGTTGCATCAGATGTGAGTGATGACATCAGATGTGTAAATGGGACAGTATTGACAGTCAAAGTTGCATCAGATGTGAGAGACTTCATCAGATGTGTAAGAAAGACATTATTGACAGTCAAAGTTGCATCAGATGTGAGGGATGACATCAGATGTGTAAGTGGGACAGTATTGACAGTCAAAGTTGCATCAAATGTGAGTGATGACATCAGATATGTAAGTGGGACAGTAGTGACAATCAAAGTTACATCAGATGTGTAAGAAAGACATTAATGACAGTCAAAGTTGCATCAAATGTGAGTGATGACATCAGATATGTAAGTGGGACAGTAGTGACAGTCAAAGTTACATCAGATGTGTAAGAAAGACATTATTGACAGTCAAAGTTGCATCAGATGTGACGGATGACATCAGATGTGTAAGTGGGACAGTATTGACAGTCAAAGTTGCATCAGATGTAATTTGTTACAAATTAAAGGTTCCTAGAAGATTCTATAAGAACTGCTCGGGGTAAAAGAGTCATCTATATGACAAATAATTTGTGCCAACACTTAAAACAGGTTTAATGATTATTCATGTTATTATTCACAAACTCAAAAATCATTTGAACAAAAATTATTTTTTTAATAAGTTATATTTGAGGAGTTGAATTTTAGCTCACACAATAAAACTGTCGTTCAAATATACTTCAATATTACAATTTTATTTCTGATTAACTTAGTCGGTAAATTGGGTCACAAAGACTCTCTGTGCCTGCCTGCAAGTCTGCATTGAGGGCGGGATTAACGCACAAACCGCATTTCAGTTCCGTTTCAGCGTATTTTGAAGATACGACACAATGCAATGCATCACATATTTCCAGTTGTTTGATTACAACACGTCCGAAAGGGAGTAGGAAGAAGCTAAGCTTATTTAATCAACCCCCTTTTCATACCATAGCAATTTTATCCTATTATTTCTTTTGCCATGTTGGATCAAGTTAATGCACGCTAACAGCTGATCACCATGATCAAGCTGAAATGAATCGACATCATACACAAATATTATGCATCGCAATTTAACACATTGAACTTGTCTGTGTTCCTCAGACGTCCAGCAGCTGATTGGTCATCCTGAAGGACTTCCGCCTCAGCTGCAGGAAGGAAGTTCCACTTTGAAGCAGGAGACTCCACAGCTGCTTCACATTAAAAAGGAAGAGGAGGGAGAGTGTCTTCAGTGGTCAGAGGAAGGTGATACCACCAAGTTGCCACTGACTGTTGTCTCTGTGAAGACTGAGGATGATGAAGAGAAACCACAAGTGGACAACCTCTTAGCTCCACTATCAGATAGTGAGGCTGAAGATGAGGTTGAAGTAACTTTGAGCAGCGATACGGACTGTGAAGGTGATATGAGGACTCACGCTGACAACAAACACGCCGACTCTTTTAAAAAGAAGACGTGCAAAAACACTTTGAGCTGTTTAGTTTCTGGTACAAAATGTTCTAAAAAGAGCAGTTTGACTGAAGACACGAGAGCACACACAGAAGAAAAAACGTTAGATTGTTCATACTGTGGTAAAAGCTTTAGTTACAAGAGCAGTTTGACACAACATCTGAGAACACACACGGGAGAAAGACCATTTGATTGTTCAATCTGCGGGAAAAGCTTTTCACACAAGAGCAGTGTGATTCACCACATGAGAACACACACCGGCGAAAAACCATATAATTGTACGGTTTGCGGGTCGGGCTTTACTAAAGACACCCATTTGACCCGACACATGAGAACGCACACAGGAGAAAGACCATTTGATTGTTCGGTCTGCGGTAAAAGCTTTTCACACAAGACCAGTTTGACTCACCACATGAGAACACACACAGGGGAAAAACCATTTAATTGTACGGTTTGCCATAAGAGTTTTTCTCAAAAAAACAAGTTGACTCAACACCTGACAACGCACACAGGAGAAAGACCGTTTGATTGTTCACATTGTGGCAAAAGCTTTTCTCACAAGACTGGTTTGACTGAACACATCAAATCGCACGCGGGAGAAAAACAATGCGTTTGTCCAGTTTGCAGCAAAAGTATACACAGGAGCAGTTTGGCGAAACACATGAGAACGCACAGCGGTGAAAGACCATTTGATTGCTCAGTATGCGGTACAGGCTTTACCCAACAATGTCATTTGACTAAACATATGCGCACCCACACGGGAGAAAAACTATTCAATTGTTCAGTTTGTGGTAAAAACTTTACCCAGCGGTACCATTTGACACAACACATGAGAACACACACTGGAGAAAAACCGTTTAGTTGTTCAGTTTGCTGCAAAAGCTTTTCTCACAGTGGAAATTTGCCTCAACACATGAGAACGCACACTGGAGAAAAACCTTTCAAATGCTCAATTTGTAGAAAAAGCTTTTCCAGCAAACTCAATTTGACTCGACACAAAATGAAACACGTGGGATAAAAAGAACACACGTCTCTTTGAAGCATACGCTATTCTCAAGGTAGCATGACATATTGTAAATGTAGTCCTCTAATTCACAGAGAACACTTTTTATCGACACATTTTGACTGAACACATTTGTCATACACCGTGGAGGAAACCCTTTCAGTCGTTCATTTCGCCGCCAAAGACGTAGTTGATGAAATGTCCAATGAGAACATACACAGTTGGTCGCCCAGAAGACAGATAAGACACATAACAACATACACAGAGAAAAACTATTTATTTGCTTGGTTTGTGGTAAAACATTTGAACAGAGACTAGGTTCTAGATTCTCTTTTGTTCCAAAGTAGTCGTGGTCTCTCCGCCATGATTAGTGGCAGCAAACATAGAACTCTCTCCATGCTGTTGTTGAAAGTAGCTCGAGATTGCATCAATGCGCCCAGATACTAAATTGCTGATAGAGTACTTAAAATAACCGAAATAGTGTATTTATAACAAGTTATAAATATGTCTGTCGCTAATTGTGTATAAAATTATGTTTGTGTGTTTTTAGATATTTTTAAAGGCTTATTCGTGGCATAGTTGACTCCCCATTAGCCTCATGCTCGGTTTTCAAGTATTGCCACCCCCGCCCGTCCCTTCTCGCTATTTGCAACGCCAGAGTGGAAGAGAGTCCAGCCCCTCTCCAGAGGACCGGTTCCAGACCCCTTGCTGTACGTTGAATTAGGTTAGACTAGAATCAGCCGGAACTTCTCCACCTGGCGCTCAAGCTCCCGACCCCCCCAGGGAGTTGACGTTCCACGTCCCAAGAGCTAGCTTCTGTAGTCCAGGATCAGACCTCCGAGGACCTCTACATGGGGCCAGGCGCTTGCCATTGAGCCTTACCTCCAAGCTTGGCTCTACAAGGGGGACCCGGGTGACCCGCTTTTGGGCGGGAAAATCGGTCTTTCTCATAAATGACTTTGAGCTGCTCTTTTTCTGGTCCCTCACCTAAGACATGTGACATGCACACTCCCCTACAACCATCAGGTGGCAGAACAGAGAGGTTTTTCATTACAAAATGTACTATGTAAAAACTAATGTAATGTGTTCCAATAGGAAAAATGCACTTTAAAAGTTATAAATAGCCACTATTTTTCATGTCTTTTACTGGGGTAACAAAATGGCCAAAAATATAATGGAAGTATCTGGTATCGCCAATCAGTACTTGGCATATGAAGAGGAGGAGAAGAAAAGGAGGATAGACCGTAACAGGGGTGTCAAACAGGTTTTCTATTGTGAAGTGAAGTGAATTACATTTCTATAGCGCTTTTCTCTAATGACTCAAAGCGCTTTACATAGTGAAACCCAATATCTAAGTTACGTTTAAACCAGTGTAGGTGGCACTGGGAGCAGGTGGGTAAAGTGCCTTGCACAAGGACACAACGGCAGTGACCAGAATGGCGGAAGCGGGAATCGAACCTGCAACCCTCAAGTTGCTGGCACGGCCACTCTACCAACCTCAGAGGGTCACATTAATGGATGTGGTGGACTACGATCAATGACATCCCAGACCACAAGAAATGATCTGATGGACAAAAATAAATGATGTGGAAGACCAATTAAATGATGTGCCTGACCACGTTCAATAATGTGACCGGCCAAATTAAATGGAGGTGGCAGACTATATTAAAGGGGAACATTATCACAATTTCAAAAGGGTTAAAAACAATAAAAAATCAGTTCCCAGTGGCCTGTTGTATTTTTTGAAGTTTTTTTCAAAATTTTACCGGTCCCCGAGTATCCCTAAAAAAAGCTATAAAGTGCTTTATTTTCGCTATTTGCGATGCAACTTTCCATTTCCCTGTGACGTCACACAGTGCTGCCAATGTAAACAAACAATGGGAATACCACAGCAAGATATAGTGACATTAGCTCGGATTCAAACTCGGATTTCAGCGACTCAAGCGATCTAACAGATTATGCATGTATTGAAACGGATGGTTGGAGTATGAAAGTATTGAAGAAGAAACTGAAGTTATTGAGCGAATTGACGCTATTCATAGCCATAGCATGGCCGAATAGCTGCGTTAGCATCGCGGGTAAAATGTGCGGACCAAACGATCAGGACTTTCGCATCTTGTGACACTGGAGCAACTTAAATCCTGTGATTGGTTAGAGTTTTTCTCGCATTAAATGTGGGTGGAAGGAAACGTAATATAGTTGCAAATGCATCTGCAGGTTATCCATACATCTCTGTGCCATGTCTGCTTTAGCACCGCCGGTAAATAGCATGTTAGCATCGATTAGCGTAGCATGTTAGCATCCATTAGCTGGCAGTCAACATCAACAAAACTCACCTTTGTGAATTTGTTGACTTTATCGTTGCAAATGCATCTACAGGTTATCCATACATCTCTGTGCCATGTCTGCTTTAGCACCGCCGGTAAATAGCATGTTAGCGTCGATTAGCGTAGCATGTTAGCATCGATTAGCTGGCAGTCACGCCGCAACCAAATATGTCTGATTAGCACATAAGTCAACATCAACAAATCTCACCTTTGTGATTTCGTTGACTTTATCGTTGCAAATGCATCTACAGGTTATCCATACATCTCTGTGTCATGTCTGTCTTAGCATCGCCGGTCAAATGTGGAGACACTCTGGCACATTCAATGGGGGTCTGGCGGCAGACACTTTGGCATCTTGGGGCCAGTGGTGCAACTTGAATCCCTCCCTGTTAGTGTTGTTACACCCTCCGACAACACACCGACGAGGCATGATGTCTCCAAGGTTCCAAAAAATAGTCGAAAAAATGGAAAATAACAGAGCTGAGACCCGGTGTTTGTAATGTGTTGAAAATGAAAATGGTGGGTGTGTTACCTCGGAGACGTCACGTTCTGACGTCATCGCAAAAAGAGCGATGAACAGAAAGGCGTTTAATTCGCCAAAATTCACCCATTTAGAGTTCGGAAATCGGTTAAAAAAACATATGGTCTTTTTTCTGCACCATCAAGGTATATATTGACGCTTACATAGGTCTGCTGATAATGTTCCCCTTTAACTAACATGGCGGACCACATTACTTAATGTGACGGGCCACATCAAATGATGTGAAAGACTACTTTTGAATAATGTGACGACCACATGAAATGATGTGGTGAACCCCTTTAAATAATGTGATGGACTTAAATAAATGAAGTGGCAGACCACTTTAGATATTGTGACAGACTATATTAAATTACATGGCGGACTGCATTAAACTATGTGGCTGAATTTAAGTTTTGAACCTGATGTAAAACGGCGTCACGGGCGTGTTATCAGGTCTGACTCTGCAGCCGCCCTTTTTCCTTTGTTCACTGAGTCCATGCAGAGTTTAGCACACCCTGCAGACACTGAACTATTGATGTGCTCTTTTCTTCCGACATGTTCTGATATTCTGGATAGTATAGCGCCCCTCAGAGCTATACGTCCCAAACCAAAACAGGAGTCAATGAAAGCACACTCACAGCTCGGCGTGAGTGGCGAAGGGCGGAGCGCAAGTGGGAAGGGGATCACTTAAAGTCTCCTATCAAATTTTAAAAGAAAACTGTCAAAATTATCTAAGTGTGGTTAAAGCTGAGAAAACTAAATATTTGTCAGACTTAGTTTTAAATAGTATCAGCAAGCCACGTGTTCTTTTTAATACTATTAGTTCTGTTCTTAATCCGAATCCAGCCACTTCACTGGAGATGACAAGTGAAACTTGGGAAAAATGTCTCTCCTTTATTAACGACAAGGTTGCTTCTATTCGGGCAAATCTTTCTCGTTTCCCTTTGAGTTCTAACGTGGCCACTCAGTGCTCGGCTATGTTCTGTCACTTTGAGCCTGTGTCCATGCCTGAGCTTACAATCCAATCCACTTTATTTATATAGCACATTTAAACAACAATAATGCTTCCAAAGTGCTGCACAGCTATGTTAAAAACAATTGTAAAAAAAAAAAAAAAGATAAATTAAATAAAATTAAATAAAAAAGTATATATATGTAAAGTATATATATTATGCTCCACCAATGACTGAATAAAACAGGACTAGTCCAGAAGCTAAAACCCTCGTCATGTCCCACAGACCCAGTCCCCCCTCGCTTTTTTAAATAAATCTGGGACACTATTGACTTATCTGTGGGACGGATCATCATCATCAACGGCAGCTTGATTTCTGGCTGTGTCCCCTCTTTTTGTAAAAGAGCTGTTGTTGAGCCTTTGATTAAAAAAACAAATCTTGATCCGACAAATTTGTCAAATTATCGGGCCATTTACAAATTTACCTTTGTGTCAAAAATTTTGGAGAAATGTGTTTTTTAGATGAAAATAGCACTTTAGATCCATTTCAGTCTGGATACAAAGCTTGGCACAGTACTGAATCTGCACTTTTAAAGGTTTTTAATTACTTGCTTTTAATGTCTGATTCTGGCAGCTCTGCCATTTTAGTGCTTTTAGATCTTTGACACAGTCCACCACACAATTCTTTTAGACCGCCTGAGAGACTGTGTGGGTGTCAGGGGGACTGCGTTACAGTGGTTCAGATCCTACCTGTATGAGAGGTCCTTCTCTGTCAGGCTGGGAGACGCCACCTCTTATTCTTCCCCGCTTTACTGTGGTGTCCCTCAGGGGTCTATTTTAGGCCCCATCCTGTTCGCTCTTTATCTCCTTTTTAAGAAACATGGAGTGTTTTATCACTGAGGTAAAGTCCAAAAAGGCACGCATCGAGCGCCCAGAAGCTAAGACGGAACTTAGCAGCCAAAAACGGACCAGATCATCGAACGTGAGTGTTTGCAAAAAGCAAGTGAAGAACTCCGACCGAACAAAGGGAGGAGGCAGGTATAAATACAGAAACGGTAATCAAAAACAGGTGTGCGCCGGCCGTCAGTGCAGGTGGAACAAATGAAGTCGCTATGGTGATGAATACAAACAAGGAAGTGCTCAAATACTGGGATCGGCAGAGTGCAAAACGTGATCAAAACATACACAAAAGCAAACAACAAACGATCCATGTAGTGGATCGTAACAATTTTTGGTTGAAAAAAAGAGATAAAGAAGTAAAATACAGCACTATTTCATCAGTTTCTGATGTATTAAAATATTGCCCATTTGTAGTGGTCTTTCTTCAACTATTTGGAAAAAAATATGTAAAAATAACTAAAAAATAAACAAGTGATTCAATTATAAATAAAGATTTCTACACATAGAAGTAATCATCAACTTAAAGTGCCCTCTTTGGGGATTGGAATAGAGATCCATCTGGATTCATCAATTTCATTCTAAACATTTCTTCACAAAAAATGAAATCTTTAACATCAATATTTATGGAACATGTCCACAAAAAATCTAGCTGTCAACACTGAATATTGCATTGTTCCATTTCTTTTCCCAGTTTATGAACTTACATTCATATTTTGTTAAAGTATTATTCAATAAATATATTTATAAAGGATTTTTGAATTGTTGCTACTTTTAGAATATTTCTGAAAAATCCCACGTACCCCTTGGCATACCTTCAAGTACCCCCAGGGGTACGCGGACCCCCCTTTGAGAACCACTGCCTTATGGGGTCAAGGGACATGGTAAAAGTTGATTTTCACTATTAAAATCATAACATTAAAACTAAAATAAAAGGAAGTTGTCTTTGTTTTTTAGTCTTAATCGCATGATTTTAATAGTGAAAATCAACTTTTACCAAATAGTCAAGGTAAAAGTTGATTTTGACTATTAAAATCATGACATTAAAACAAAGTAAGGAAGTTATCTTTATTTTTTTTAGTTTTAATGTCATGATTTTAACAGTGAAAATCAACTTTTCTCAAATTTTCAAAGTAAAATTTGATTTTAACTATTAAAATCATGGCATTAAAACAAAAAAATAAAGTTGTCTTTATTGATTTAGTTGTAATGTCATGATTTTGATAGTCAAAATCAACTTTTACCAAATTTTCAAGTTAAAAGTTGATTTTGACTATTAAAATCATGACATAAAAACAAGGAAGTTGTCTTTATATTAGTTTTAATGTCATGATTTTAATCGTCAAAATCAACTTTTACCATGAAAATTTGGCAAAAGTTGACTTTCACTATTAAAATCATGACATTAAAACTAAAATAAAAGGAAGTTGTCCTTATTTTTTTTGTTTTAATGTCATGATTTTAATAGTGAAAATCAGCTTTTACCAAATTTTCAAGGTAAAAGTTGATTTTGACGATTAAAATCATGACATTAAAACGAAAAAAAGAAGTTGTCTTTATTTTTTTTTGTTTTAATGTCATGATTTTAATAGTGAAAATCAGCTTTTACCAAATTTTCAAGGTAAAAGTTGATTTTGACGATTAAAATCATGACATTAAAACGAAAAAAAGAAGTTGTCTTTATTTTTTTTGTTTTAATTTCATGATTTTAATAGTGAAAATCAACTTTTACCAAATTTTCAAGGTAAAAGTTAATTTTCACTATTAAAATTCCAACATTAAAACAAAAAAGGATTTTTTTTTTTTTTTTAGTTTTAATATCAAGATTTTAATAGTGAAAATCAACTTTTCCCAAATTGTCAAAGTAAAAGTTGATTGTCACTATTAAAATCATGACATTAAAAAAAAAAAAATAAATAAAGTTATCTTTTTTGTAATGTCATGATTTTAATAGTGACAATCAACTTTTATCAAATTTTCCAGGTAAAAGTTAATTTTCCTTATTAAAATCATGACATTAATACAAAAAAGGAAGTTGTCTTTATATTTTTAGTTTTAATGTCATGATTTTAATAGTCAAAATCAACTTTTACGATGAAAATTTGGCAAAAGTTGACTTTCACTATTAAAATCATGACATTAAAACTAAAAAAATAAAGACAATTTTCTTTTTTTGTTTTAATGTCATGATTTTAATAGTGAAAATCCACTTTTACCAAAGAAGTTGTCTTTATTTTTGTTTTGTTTTAATGTCATCATTTTAATAGTGAAAATCAAGTTTTACCAAATTTTCAAGGTAAAAGTTGATTTTGACTATTAAAATCACGACATTAAAATAAAAAAAGGAAGTTGTCTTTATTTTTTTTAGTTTTAATGTCATGATTTTAATAGTGACAATCAACTTTTACCAAATTTTCAAGGTAAAAGTTGATTTTCACTATTAAAATCATGACATTCAAACAAAAAAAAATATAGACAATTTCATTTTTTTTAATGTCATGATTTTAATAGTGAAAATCAACTTTTACCTTGAAAATTTGGTAAAAGTTGATTTTCACTATTAAAATCATGACATTAAAACAAAAAAAGGAAGTTGTCTTTATTTTTTTAGTTTTAATGTCATGATTTTAATAGTCAAAATCAACTATTCCCAAATTTTCAAGGTAAAAGTTGATTTTGACTATTAAAATTATGACATTAAAACAAAAAAAAGGAAGTTGTCTTTATATTTTTAGTTTTAATGTCATGATTTTGACGGTCAAAATCAACTTTTACCTTGAAAATTTGGGAAGTTGATTTTTAGTATTAAAATGATGACACTAAAACTAAAAAAATAAAGACAATTTCCTTTTTTTTTGTTTTAATGTCATGATTTTAAAAGTCAAAATCAACTTTTACCAAAGAAGTTGTCTTTATTTATTTATTTTTTTCAATGTCATCAAATTTTCAACGTAACAGTTGATTTTGGCTATTAAAATCATGACATTACAACTAAAAAAATAAAGACAACTTCATTTTTTTTTGTTTTAATGTCATTATTTTAATAGTGAAAATCAACTTTTACCTTGAAAATTTGTTAAAGTTGATTTTCACTATTAAAATCATGACATTAAAACAAAACCAATGTAGTTGTCTTTATTTTTTAGTTTTATGGTCATAATGTTAATAATGCAAATGAACTTATACCTTGAAAATAATTTTTTGTCTTGAAAAATACTCTTTTCTAATGAAAAATTACGACAACAAAACAGACACGTCAAGTCCCACACTCTAAAAACCATAAAAACGATTTCAGTCAAAGACCAATTGAAGAATTAATGCATAATATGAGGCTTTTCTTTTTTTTTTTACAAATTTTTTTTATAACAATGATCTTATGAAAAAAATACTAGGATTTTACAGCACTTAACAGTATTTTTTTCACAATAAAATATCGTCATCAACATTTGTAAACAAATGACTTTACCAGTTAAGATACATTTATATTTCTCAACAATGTCACAGTCAAATATTGTACTCAGTCCAATATCACAGGAAATTACAGTAAATTCAATCTAATTGACCAATCTGATAGAAACAAGTCATTTGTGAAGCTTGAGAAGACTAAAGACCGGAAGTTATAGTTTCCCGTCATGCATTGTAACTTTCAACAGCCGACGTCCGAATGAAACACATATTGTCACATTTCTGTCTAGAAAAAAAACATGAAAGACACAATAAACATTACAACAACAAAAAAACAATTGTCGACAGGAAAATAATAATTTAAAAAATAAATAAAAATAAAAATAAAAGTGTTTGGACCGGAAGTAGTCGAATTTCGGCGCATGCGCAAGCAAATCGAGCGATACAGAGACATTGGTGGCGAGGAAGATGGCGGACTGAGGTTTACCGAAAAAGATTACAATTCAACACCAAACAGCCATTTAGATTTTCAAACATTTATTTTTTTTCCTGAAGCCCACAAAAAAGAGTCGGAGCGATGGAGTGTGACCTGAAGTGAAGATTGAAGACGTGATAGAAGATGGACGACTACTGCTATGCTAAGATGGCGACGTCATGTCAAAGAGAAAGTGAAAGAGAATCAGCAACGGAGATAAAGACGAAAATCAAGGATGAGGGTGAGTGAATTGAAGTTTTAACATTTGAAAGTTATGAAAAATAGGTGATGAGGAGTTAGCCGGATGTGTTGAAGAATGTAAAGAAAGAGGCGCCATGATTGTTAGCTTGAAGAAGGCAGTGGAGTTCACATCAGAGGAGATGAAAGAATGCAAAAGTTTTATCCGTTTTTACGAATCAAAATGTATTTTTTGGATCGTTGAATATTAGACCGTAAATATGTATGTTCAGAAAAAAAAACATTGCAAGAAGCCAAAAATTCCATTCTTCAGATGTTGACAAGTCAGGACTAACTCCAGTCCTTCTTCATAAGACTTTGTTGAAAACACAATCATGGAGGAAAAATGCTGTAAAAACATTTGTAAATACATTTAGTGATGTGGCAAGTGGACAAAATGTACATATTTTCTCGTTCCAAGTAAGTTTTGGTTATTCATGCCATAATTTGCAAGTTTTGTTTTTTGTCCATAGTTTACACTATAGTAATAGTTTTTGTTTTCAAAGCCAAGTTTTGTACCTCCATTGAGAGCGCCTTTTGTTTATACCCTTTGTTTTTGTAACATTTTCGAGTTAATAATAAAAGATGTCATTACCTTCACTCCAGTCGCTTTACACCTCGGGAAAACAAACCGCACCATAGTCCGAGTCTTGACAAAGGTGAGCTCCAGCACTCAGTGAGACTAAAGTCTGTCCCTAAAGCCGCTGCTCCTTCTTAAAGTTGTGTTTCAACTTCTATGCTATTTTTGGCCAAATGTCTTTATTTTGTACATCTGGGCTCCACTTCCAACCATGTGAGGATGAAAAGGCACAAGAGTGATTGGACAATTATGTTGTGAGGAGCCTGACTTTCGCCATGATGGATGGACAGACACACTCATGCACACACATGTACACAAACACACACACATGTACACAAACACACACAGATGTACACAAACACACACACATGTACACAAACACACACAGATGTACACAAACACACTCGTAGACAAACACATCCAGGACCCCGGTCCACAGTGTTGGGTTAATTACTAAAAACAGTTACTAGTTACCTTATTTCAAAAGTAACTTAATACTAACTCCGATACTTGTCCCACTCTCCCCTGTGGAGGGGGTCCGGTCCGATCCGGTGGCCATGTACTGCTCGCCTGTGTATCGGCTGGGGACATCTCTGCGCTGCTGGTCCGCCTCCGCTTGGGATGGTTTCCTGCTGGCTCCGCTGTGAACGGGACTCTCGCTGCTGTGTGTTGGATCCTCTTTGGACTGGACTCTGGCGACTGTGTTGGATCCATTGTGGATTGAACTTTCACAGTATCATGTTAGACCCGCTCGACATCCATTGCTTTCCTCCTCTCCAAGGTTCTCATAGTCATCATTGTCACCGACGTCCCACTGGGTGTGAGTTTTCCTTGCCCTTATGTGGGCCTACCGAGGATGTCGTGGTGGTTTGTGCAGCCCTTTGAGACACTAGTGATTTAGGGCTATATAAGTAAACATTGATTGATTGATTGATACACCAAAATGTAATGTGTTACTGTGGAAAAGTAACTATTTAGTTACTTCTTAAAAAAAAAAAAAAATTAAACGGGAATATTGTCACAATTTCAGAAGGGTTAAAAACAATAAAAATCAGTTCCCAGTGGCTTATTTTATTTTTCAAAGTTTTTTTCAAAATTTTACCCATCACGCAATATCCCGAAAAAAAGCTTCGAAGTGTCTGATTTTCCCTGTCGCTATATCCACCCGTCCATTTTCCTGTGAGGTTACTGCGTGATGCCAATACAAACAAACATGGCGGATAGAACAGAAAGATATAGCGACATTAGCTCGGATTTAGACTCAGATTTCAGCGGTTTAAGCGATTCAACAGATTACGCATGTATTGAAACGGATGGTTGGAAAGTGGAGGCAGGTAGCGAAAACGAAATTGAAGGAGAAACTGAAGCTATTGAGCCATATCGCGACAGACAGCGGCAACGAGGACGAATTCGGCGATCGCCTTCTAACCAACGATTGCATCTTTTGACCACTGGTGCAACTTGAATCCGTCGATTGGTATGTGTTTGTTTGGCATTAAATGTAAGTGGAGGGAAAGGCTGGATGCAAATATAGATGATGATGATGATGATGATGGATTGGATTTATATCGCGCTTTTCTATTGTTAGATACTCAAAGCGCTCACAGTGAAGTAGGAACCCATCATTCATTCACACCTGGTTGTGGTAAGCTACATCTGTAGCCACAGCTGCCCTGGGGTAGACTGACGGAAGCGTGGCTGCCAGTTTGCGCCTACGGCCCCTCCGACCACCACCAATCATTCATTCATCATTCATTCACCAGTGTGAGCGGCACCGGGGGCAAGGGTGAAGTGTCCTGCCCAGGGACACAACGGCAGCGATTTGGATGTCAATAGGTGGGAAGCGAACCTGCAACCCTCAGGTTTCTGGCACGGCCGCTCTACCCACTACGCCATGCCGCGCCCCTAAGCTACAAATGAGGCATAATGATGCAATATGTACATACAGCTAGCCTAAATACCATGTTAGCATCGATTAGCATGCAGTCATGCCGTGACCAAATATGTCTGATTAGCACATAAGTCAATAACATCAACAAAACTCACCTTTGTGATTTCGTTGACTTTATCGTTGGAAATGCATCTGCTTTGAGTGTTGCAGGATATCCACACATCTCTGTGCCATCTCTGTCGTAGCATTGCTATCGTCGGTAAAGTGTGCCGAACAAACGAGGGACTTTCGCATCTTTTGACCACTGCTGCAAATTGAATCCGTCGATTGGTATGTGCTTGTTTGGCATTAAATGTGGGTGGAGGGAAAGACTGGATGCCACTATAGCTACAAATGAGGCATAATGATGCAATATGTACATACAGCTAGCCTAAATAGTATTTAGCATCGATTAGCATGCCATGACCATTGATATGTCTGATTAGCACACTCCACGTAAGTCAACTTGAATCGGTCTCTGTTGGTGTTGTTACACCCTCCGACAACACACCGATGAGGCATGATGTCTCCAAGGTACGGAAAACAGTCGAAAAAACGTAAAATAACAGAGCTGATTCGACTTTGTGTGTGTAATGTGTTTGAGAAAATGTCGGATTGCTTCCTGTTGTGACGTCACGGGTGAAAGGTCATTGCTCCGACAGCGAACAATTGAAAGGTGTTTCAATCGCCAAATTCACCCTTTTAGAGTTCGGAAATTGGTTAAAAAAACATATGGTCTTTTTTCTGCAACATCAAGGTATATATTGACGCTTATATCGGTCTGCTGATAATGTTCCCCTTTAAGGCTCCCATTAATGTTAGCATTCATTTCAGTACTGTTATTGCACTAGAGAATAATACAATCTGTTGATCAACTTGACGTGCATTTGCATCCCTGAACTCTGCTAAGCGATGTGGTCTACTTACAACACACAAACACAAAGATATGTTTCAAAGGGCCAATTTATTTTGGGCCAGAACAAATTGTCAGAACTAATTTAAATAGCTGCAACGTAACATACATAAGTAACAAACAGCATAGTAACAACATGGCTGTAAAGCTGGCTTCACCCAAGGAAGGCACACAAAGCCTAACCAGGTGTTGCGATCTGCTACTTGGATCACCACATATGGTTTATACTTCCAGTTGTTGTATCACTGTTCTACACCCTTACTTCCTGTTTAGTCAGTCACCATGGTTGCTCATTGATCCCACCTGCTAATCACGGTTTCTGCACACCTGTCACTTTTTGATTACTCCCCTATTCAAGCCCGTCCCTTTTCGTTATTCTTTCTGGGACTCTAATTTGCCTTCGAGCAACATTCACGACTGTCTACTACCCGAATGTATTTTCTCGCTAGCTCTTACGCTAAGCCACTCGATATTCCAGCTTTCATGCTGAATGTTTTTTTGTTTACTCTTTTGTGTGCTTCGTGCCAAGTATAGTTTTTTGTATTTTCTATTCCTAGCTTTTATGCTAGCGCCCTTGGTTTATCTTGGTCTGTTAGCTCCAGTGTTTTTGTTCATAGTCTGTTTTTGTTAAGTGTAATATATCATTTAAACTTACCGTTGCTGTGTTCATGCCGACGCATCCACGAAGGGACCAATTTGGCATCACTATGCCAACCAGTCATAACACCAGCCGTTTTTTTCTCTCAAGGAATTGTGAAATAAAATCATGTCTTCAGGAGATCAACACTGTACTGAAGCCCAGAACACTCTTACGCATGTCCCCAGTTTTAGTTTAGAGAAAAGGAAAGATTGGCCTGGCCCACGAGGATCAATCAATCAATCGATGTTTACTTATATAGCCCTAAATCACTAGTGTCTCAAAGGGCTGCACAAACCACTACGACATCCTCGGTAGGCCCACATAAGGGCAAGAAAACTCACACCCAGTGGGACGTCGGTGACAATGATGACTATGAGAACCTTGGAGAGGAGGAAAGCAATGGATGTCGAGCGGGTCTAACATGATACTGCGAAAGTTCAATCCATAGTGGATCCAACACAGCCGCGAGATCCCTTTATGTTTGTGAACTTTATAGTGTATACATTTAGAATGATGTGATAATCAAACACTATAGAAGTCTAGAATGAAAGAGTATATAAGAGAATTGACAGAGTGTGTGTACCTTCAGTGATGAATGATGAGCAGAGGCAGAGTTATGAGTGTTTTCTTTAGCTTTGTCTCCATGTTTATGTACTCACTGTCCACTGTGTCCAGCTGCCTGAAAGCGGGCGACTCCACTGTAGAAATAGCCTGCATGTCTTCTGGCACACACACTGCAATGGCTCCATCAATGTTGTCCTGGCTAGCAGTCCCTCCGCTAAAATCCAGCCGCTGTGTGTCTCTCTTTATTAGCTTTGTCGAAGCATGTTGCTGTAGATTTGAATTGTTGTTTTGGGCAGAAAATAGGATCTTTGATCCAAGACACAACTTACATTTAAAGGGGAACATTATCACCAAACCTATGTAAGCGTCAATATATACCTTGATGTTGCAGAAAAAAGACCATCTATTTTTTTAACCGATTTCCGAACTCTAAATGGGTGAATTTTGGCGAATTAAACGCCTTTCTGTTTATCGCTCATGTGGTGATGACGTCAGAATGTGACGTCGCCGAGGTAACACAGCCGCCATTTTCATTTTCAACACATTACAAACACTGGGTCTCAGCTCTGTTATTTTCAGTTTTTTCGACTATTTTTTGGAACCTTGGAGACATCATGCCTCGTCGGTGTGTTGTCGGAGGGTGTAACAACACTAACAGGGAGGGATTCAAGTTGCACCACTGGCAAGAAATCTGCCGCCAGACCCCCATTGAATGTACCAGAGTGTCTTCACATTTGACCGGCGATGCTAAGGCAGACATGGCACAGAGATGTATGGATAACCTGCAGATGCATTTGCAACGATTAAGTCAACGAAATCACAAAGGTGAGTTTTGTTGATGTTGTTGACTTATGTGCTAATCAGACATATTTGGTCACGGCATGACTGCCAGCTAATCGATGCTAACATGCTACGTTAATCATTGCTAACATGCTATTTACGCTAGCTGTATGTACATTTGAAACTAGATACCCACATTTAATGCGAAACAAACACTTACCAATCGACGGATTTAAGTTGCTCCAGTGTCACAAGATGCGAAAGTCCTGATCGTTTGGTCCGCACATTTTACCGGCGATGCTAATAAGGCAGCCATGCTATGGGCCACTTCATTAGGTACACCCATGCTATGGCCGAATAGCGTCAATAGCTATTCGCTCAATAGCTTCAGTTTCTTCTTCAATTTTGTTTTCGCTATCTGCCTCCATACTCCGACCATCTGTTTCAATACATGCGTAATCTGTTGAATCGCTTAAGCCGCTGAAATCCGAGTCTGAATCCGAGCTAATGTCGCTATATCTTGCTGTGGTAACCGCCATGTTGTTTGTATTGGCAGCACTGTATGACGTCACAGGGAAATGGATAGTCGCATCGCAAATAGCGAAAATCAAGAACTTTAAAGCTTTTTTTAGGGATATTCCGGGAGGTGTCAAATTTTGAAAAAAAAAACTTCAAAAAATAAAACAAGCCACTGGGAACTGATTTTTATTGTTTTTAACCCTTTTGAAATTGTGATAATGTTCACCTTTAACTAAAATGTTCTTTTCTTTGTGCTCGACAAAAGAAATGTAGTGAGAATATATCCATGTTAAGAAACTCGGCTTTGGCTCCGCCATGATGTCTTGTTAGTAAACACAGACACATCCATACAGAGCGCGCCTTTTCCTTGTGACACAGGAAGATTCAGAATGACGACACCGCAGCAATAAAACACTCGGATCTTCTCAGATTCCCAGCCATTACTATATAAAAAATAACGTAAAATAACGAAGTAGTGCGTCATGTAGTAACGGTAACTGAGTTACTGAATATGAAAAATAACGCGTTAGACTACTAGTTAACGCCGAAAATAACGACGTTATAGTAACGCGTTACTCCCAACAATGCCAGTCCAAAAGGCGGATTGTCCCATGCAGGATTGTATCGTGTACTGTTGCATCCCTACTATTTACTACTATCTTGTAACATAAATTTTTGCCATGTTTGATCAAGTTAAAGGCCTACTGAAATGAGATTTTCTTATTTAAACGGGGATAGCAGGTCCATTCTATGTGTCATACTTGATCATTTCGCGATATTGCCATATTTTTGCTGAAAGGATTTAGTAGAGAACATCCACGATAAAGTTCGCAACTTTTGGTCGCTAATAAAAAAGCCTTGCCTTTACCGGAAGTAGCAGACGATGTGCGCGTGACGTCACCGGTTGTAGGGCTCCTCACATCCTCACAATGTTTATAATCATGGCCTCCAGCAGCAAGAGCTATTTGGACAGAGAAAGCGACAATTTCCCCATTAATTTGAGCGAGGATGAAAGATTTGTGGATGAGGAAATTTAGAGTGAAGGACTAGAAAGAAAAAAAAAGTTTAAAAAAAAAGGCGATTGCAGATGTTATTAGACACATTTACTAGGATAAATCTGGAAAAACCCTTATCTGCTTATTGTGTTGCTAGTGTTTTAGTGAGATTAAAAAGTACCTGAAACTCAGAGGGGTGTTGACCGTGAGAGTCTCTGAGGGAAGTCACGCAGCTGCAGCAGGACGGAAGCTCCGCTGATGTCTCCGGTAAGAGCCGACTTATTACCACAATTTTCTCAACGAAAACTGCCGGTTGACATGTAGTCGGGATCCATGTTCGCTTGACCGCTCTGATCCATAGTAAAGCTTCACCTTCGGGAATTTTAAACAAGGAAACGCCGGCTGTGTTTGTGTGGCTAAAGGCTAAAAGCTTCCCACCTCCATCTTTCTACTTTGACTTCTCCATTATTAATTGAACAAATTGCAAAAGATTCAGCAACACAGATGTCCAGAATACTGTGTAATTATGCGATTAAAGCGGACTACTCATAGCTTGGATCGGGCTGGAAAATAATGTCCGCTACAACCCGAGACGTCAAACGCACGCGACGTTTTCAACACGACACTTCGCGAGAAATTTAAAACTGCAATTTAGTCAACTAAAGCGGCCGTATTGGCATGTGTTGCAATGTTAATATTTCATCATTGATATATAAACTATCAGACTGTGTGATCGCTAGTAGTGGCTTTCAGTAGGCCTTTAATGTACGCTGACAGCAGATCAGCATGATCAAGCTGAAATGAATCAAAATCATACAACCCCGTGTGAACAACACAAATATTATGCATGGCAATTTAACACATTGAACTTGTTTGTGTTCCTCAGACGTCCAGCAGCTGATTGGTCATCCTGAAGGACTTCCGCTTCAGCTGCAGGGAGGAAGTTCCACTTTAAAGCAGGAGACTCTGCAGCTGCTTCACATTAAAAAGGAAGAGGAGGAACTCTGCATCACTCAGGAGGGAGAGTGTCTTCTAGGACGAGAGGAAGCTGATTACACCAAGTTTCCACTGACTGTTGTCTTTGTGAAGACTGAGGATGATGAAGAGAAACCTCAAGTGGACAACCTCTCAGCTTCACTATCAGATAGTGAGGCTGAAGACGAGGTTGAAGTAACTTTGAGCAGCGATGCTGACTGTGAAGGTGATATGAGGACTCACACTGACAACAATCACGCTGACTGCTTTAAAAAGAAGACGTGCAAAACAACTTTGAGCTGTTTAGTTTCTGGTACAAAATGTTCTAAGAAGAGCAGTTTGATTGAAGACACGAGAACACATGCAGGAGAAAAAACTTTTGATTGTTCAGATTGTGGTAAAAGCTTTTTTCACAAGAGCAGTTTGACAGAACATCTGAGAATGCACACAGGAGAAAGACCATTTGATTGTTCAGTCTGCGGTAAAAGCTTTTCACACAAGAGCAGTTTGACTCAACACACGAGAACACACACGGGCGAAAAACCATATAATTGTACGGTTTGCGGTAAGGGCTTTTCTAAAAACAGCAGTTTGACTCAACACATGCGAACGCACACAGGAGAAAGACCGTTTGATTGCTCACTTTGTGGTAAAAGCTTTTCTCACAAGAGTGGTTTGACTCAACACATCAGATCACACGCAGGAGAAAAACAACGCATTTGTCCAGTTTGCGGCAAAAGCTTTTCTCTAAATAGTAGTTTGACTAAACACATGAGAACGCACACAGGTGAAAGACCTTTTGATTGCTCAGTATGCGGTAAAAGCTTTACCCAACGGTGCCATTTGACTCAACATATGAGTACCCACACAGGAGAAAAACAATTCAACTGTTCAGTTTGTGGTAAAAACTTTTCACAAAATAGCAGTTTGACCCAACATATGAGAACACACACAGGGGAAAGACCTTTTGATTGTTCAGTTTGTGGTAATACCTTTACTCACAAGAGCAGTTTGACTCAACATATGAGAACACACACCGGAGAAAAACTATTTATTTGTTCAGTTTGCAGTAAAAGCTTTTCTCAAAAGAGAGTATTGCATGTACACATGAGAACACACACAGGAGAAAGACCATTTAATTGTTCAGTTTGCTGTAAAAGCTTTTCTCACAGTGGAAATTTGACTCAACACATGAGAACGCACACTGGAGAAAAACCCTTCAGTTGCTCATTTTGTAGAAAAAGCTTTTCCAACAAACTCAATTTGAATAGACACAAAATGAAACATGTGGGATGAAAAGAACACACATCTGTTTGCAGTATACGTTATTTTCAAGGTAACATGACATGTTGTAAATGTAGTCCTCCAATTCATAGCAAACACATTTTGACTGAACACATTTGTCACACACCCTGGAGAAAACCCTTTCAGTCGTTCATTTCGCCGTCAAAGACATGCTTGATGAAACGTCCAATGAGAACATACACAGGAGAAAACATGTTTAAAGGGGAACATTATCACAATTTTAAAAGGGTTAAAACCAATAAAAATCAGTACCCAGTGGCTTGTTTTATTTTTCAAAGTTTTTTTCAAAATGTTACACCACCCGGAATATCTCTAAAAAAAACTTTAAAGTTCTTGATTTTCGCTATTTGCGATGCGAATGTCCATTTCCCTGTGACGTCATACAGTGCTGCCAATACAAACAACATGGCGGTTACCACAGCAAGATATAGCGACATTAGCTCGGATTCAGACCCGGATTTCAGCGGTTTAAGCGATTCAACAGATTACGCATGTATTGAAACAGATGGTCGGAGTATGGAGGCAGATAGCGAAAACGAAATTGAAGAAGAAATTGAAGCTATTGAGCGGATAGCTATTGACGCTATTCGGCCATAGCATGGGTGTACCTAATGAAGTGGCCCATAGCATGCCTTATTAGCATCGGCGGTAAAATGTGCGGAACGAACGATCAGGACTGCCGCATCTAGTGACACTGGAGCAACTGAAATCCGTCGATTGGTAAGTGTTTGTTTCACATTAAATGTGGGTATCTAGTTTCAAATGTACATACAGCTAGCGTAAATAGCGTGTTAGCATCGATTAGCAGAGAATGTTAGCATCGATTAGCTGGCAGTCATGCTGCGACCAAATATGTCTGATTAGCACCTAAGTCAACAACATCAACAAAACTCACCTTTGTGATTTAGTTGACTTAATCGTTGCAAATGCATCTGCAGGTTATCCATACATCTCTGTGCCATGTCTGTCTTAGCATCGCCAGTCAAATGTGGAGACACTCTGGCACATTCAATGGGGGTCTGGCGGCAGACACTTTCGCATCTTCGGGCCAGTGGTGCAACTTGAATCCCTCCCTGTTAGTGTTGTTACGACACGATGTCTCCAAAGTTCCAAAAAATAGTTGAAAAAACGGAAAATAACAGAGCTGAGTCCCGGTGTTCGTAATGTGAAAATGAACGTGACCTCGGTGACGTCACGTTCTGACGTCATCGCTACGAGACCGATAAACCGAAAGGCGTTTAATTCGCCAAAATTCACCCATTTAGAGTTCGGAAATCGGCTAAAAAAATAGATGGTCTTTTTTCTGCACCATCAAGGTATATATTGATGCTTACATAGGTCTGCTGATAATGTTCCCCTTTAAACACTTAATTTGTCGGCCAGAAGGCAGATAAGACACATAAAAACATACACAGAAAAAAACGATTTATTTGCTTAGTTTGTGGTAAAACATTTGAACAGAGACTAGGTTATAGATTCTCTTTTGTTCCAAAGTAGTCGTGGTCTCTCTGCCATGATTAGTGGCAGCAAACATAGAACTCTCTCCATGCTGTTGTTGATGAAAGTAGCGTGAGATTGCATCAATGCGCCCAGATACCAAATTGCTGACAGAGTACTTAAAATAACCGAAATAGTGTATTTATAACAAGTTATAATTATGTCTGTCACTAATTGTGTATAAAATTTTGTTTGTGTTTTTAGATATTTTAAAAGGCTTATTTGTGGCATAGTTGACTCCCCATTAGCCTCATGCTCGGTTTTCAAGAATCGCCACCCCCGCCCGTCCCTTCTCGTTATTTGCAACGCCAGAGTGGAAGAGAGTCCATCCCCTCTCGAGAGGACCGGTTCCAGACCCCTTGCTGTGCGTTGAATTGGGTTAGACTAGAATCAGCCGGAACTTCTCCACCTGGCACTCAAGCTCCTGACCCCCCAGGGAGTTGACGTTCCACGCCCCAAGAGCTAGCTTCTGTAGTCCAGGATCAGACCTCCGAGGACCTCTACATGGGGCCAGGCGCTTGCCATTGAGCCTTACCTCCAAGCCTGGCTCTACAAGGGGGACCCGGGTGACCCGCTTTTGGGCACGAAAATCCGTCTTTCTCGTAAATGACTTTGAGCTGCTCTTTTTCTGGTCCCTCACCTAAGACATGTGACATGCACACTCCCCTACAACCATCAGCTGGCAGAACAGAGAGGTTTTCCATTCTAAAATGTATTATGTAAAAAGTAATGTAATGTGTTCCAATAGGAAAAATGCACATTAAAGGGGAACATTATCAGCAGACCTATGTAAGCGTCAATATATACCTTGATGGTGCAGAAAAAAGACCATCTATTTTTTTAACCGATTTCCGAACTCTAAATGGGTGAATTTTGGCGAATTAAACGCCTTTCAGTTTATCGCGCTGGAGGCGATGACGTCAGAATGTGACGTCGCCGAGGTAACACACCCACCATTTTCATTTTCAACACATTACAAACACCGGGTCTCAGCTCTGTTATTTTCCAATTTTTTGGACTATTTTTTGGAACCTTGGAGACATCATGCCTCGTGGGTGTGTTGTCGGAGGGTGTAACAACACTAACAGGGAGGGATTCAAGTTGCACCACTGGCCCCAAGATGCCAAAGTGTCTGCCGCCAGACCCCCATTGAATGTGCCAGAGTGTCTCCACATTTGACCGGCGATGCTAAAGCAGACATGGCACAGAGATGTATGGATAACCTGCAGATGCATTTGCAACGATAGTCAACGAAATCACAAAGGTGAGTTTTGTTGATGTTGACTGCCAGCTAATCGATGCTAACATGCTACGCCAATCGATGCTAACATGCTATTTACCGGCGGTGCTAAAGCAGACATGGCACAGAGATGTATGGATAACCTGCAGATGCATTTGCAACTATATTACGTTTCCTTCCACCCACATTTAATGTGAAAAAAACACTTACCAATCGACGGATTTAAGTTGCTCCAGTGTCAAAAGATGCGAAAGTCCTGATCGTTTGGTCCGCACATTTTACCGGCGATGCTAACGCAGCTATTCGGCCATGCTATGGCTATGAATAGCGTCAATAGTTATTCGCTCAATAGCTTCAGTTTCTTCTTCAGTATTTTCATACTCCAACCATCTGTTTCAATACATGCGTAATCTGTTGAATCGCTTAAGTCGCTGAAATCCGAGTTTGAATCCGAGCTAATGTCACTATATCTTGCTGTGGTATTCCCATTGTTTGTTTACATTGGCAGCACTGTGTGACGTCACAGGGAAATGGCCAGTGTCTTCGCAGAGAGCCGAAAATAAGGCACTTTAAAGCTTTATTTAGGGATATTCCGAGACCGGTAAAATTTTGAAAAAAAAATTCAAAAAGTAGAACAAGTCACAGGGAACTGATTTTTATTGTTTTTAACCCTTTTGAAATTGTGATAATGTTCCCCTTTAATTAATGTGACGGACCACATGAAATGATATAAGAGACCACTTTAAATGACATGTCGGACCACTTCAAATGAAGAGGCGGCCCAGATCTGGCCCAGGACCTTGAGTTCGGTGTGATTAACTTTGAAAAGATTTAGTCTGAACATCAAATATCTTTTGTCACAAACAACTTGAAATAACTACTCAACAAAAGTATTCACACATTCTACTTTTGTGACACAATTCTGTCCAAATTCATGCAGGATGTTTCTCAAGTATGCGTCTTGAAAAATGTATATATATATTTTTTTTTTCTTCCCCAAATATTCTGGACTGGACTTTCTGTTTAGTATTGGGGACGGTATATCTCGGTTGGTAGAGCGGCTTTGTCAGCAACTTGAGGGTTGCAGGTTCGATCCCTGCTTCCGCCATCCTAGTCAATGCCGTTGTGTCCTTGGGCAAGACACTTTACCCACCTGCTCCCAGTGCCACCCACACTGGTTTAATTGTAACTTAGATATTGGGTTTCACTATGTAATGAAATGAAATGAAATGAATTATATTTATAGAGCGCTTTTCTCTAGTGACTCAAAGCGCTTTACATAGTGAAACCCAATATCTAAGTTACATTTAAACCAGTGTGGGTGGCACTGGGAGCAGGTGGGTAAAGTGTCTTGCCCAAGGACACAACGGCAGTGACTAAGATGGCACAAGCGGGAATCGAACCTGCAACCCTCAAGTTGCTGCCACGGCCACTCTACCAACCGAGCTATGCCGCCCTAAAAATGTACAGCGCTTTGAGTCACTTGAGGAAAAAGCGCTATATAAATATAATTCACTTCACTTCACTAGTATTCATAATGATACACTTTTTGGTTTTAAAGAAGAAATACGTGGACCCCGACTTAAATAAGTTGAAAAACTTATTGGGGTGTTACCAATTAGTGGTCAATTGTACGGAATATGTACTGTACTGTGCAATATGCTAATAAAAGTTTCAATCAATCAATCAATCAATGGTTCTGATTTTCAACAACATCGTTTTCTTGTCATACCGTTAAAAACTTTTGTCTCCTAAAAAAATGCGAGAGTCACACATCCAGAGTGTCGTCACGTTAATCCAGGGGTCGGGAACCTTTTTGGCTGAGAGAGCCAAGATGCCAAATATTTTAAAATGTATTTCCCTAAGAGCCCTATAATATTTTTTTTAACACTTAACACAAACACGTGAATTTTTAAGTAAGACCAACATTTCCAGAGTATAATAGGTATGTTATTCTTTGTAATAACATTGTTATTCTGAAGCAAACTGTGGAGGAGGCGTGGCCTGCGGGCCTGCAGCAAAGCGGGATGTTGCCAGGACCGGCCTCGAAATCAGCGACAGGTGCGTAGACTGCCCACCTCGGCCTTTTTATCTAATCACCTGTCGCTCTGTTATAAGCAGCAGCCAGGAGGAGAGACAGGGTCGGGGCTGGAGCCAGAGCGCGAGTGAGGACGAAAGAGAAAAAGACAATTGCTGGAAAGCAACTGAGAGACTAATTGAAAAAAACAAAACAATATTTTACCCTAAAACAGGCTCTCATGTCAGTTTTTGGTGGTCTGAAGAACCCCCAGGAGGGCAAGCCCAACACTAACCAATAATAAATAAATTACTTCTGACCATTAACGCAACTTCTTGAACATAAAAATGCATGAGAATGTTTTATATTTTGAATGTTATTTTTAACACTATGATAACAAGTGGAATTATTCATTACTTATCGTGTTAAGCAGTGTCAGCTAAGATTTATCCGAGAGCCAGATGCAGTCATCAAAAGAGCCACATCTGGCTCCAGAGCCATAGGTTCCCTACCCCTGTGTTAATCAATACTTTTTATTTTCAAATAGTAATAAAAAATTACAACAACAAAAAAAGACCATTCAAGTCCCTCTAAAGAGCATAAAAAACTATTTCAGTCAAAGACAAATTGAAGATTAAAGGCCTACTGAAAGCCACTACTAGCGACCACGCAGTCTGATAGTTTATATATCAATGATGAAATAGTAACATCTTAACCGGTTTAGTTTACTAAATTGCAATTTTAAATTTCCCGCGAGTTTCTTGTTGAAAATGTCGGGGAATAATGACGCGTACGCATGACGTCACGTGTTGTAGCGGACATAGCGCAGCACCAAACACGGCTAAAAGTCGTCTCTGTTCATCGCATAATTACACAGTATTTTGGACGTCTCTGTAGCTGAATCTTTTGCAATTTGTTCATTTAATAATGGAGACTATAAAGAAGAATGCTCTTGGTGGAAAGCGGTGGATTGCAGCTGCCTTTAGCACCGAGACACAGCCGGTGTTTCTTTGTTTGTTGTGACGCTTTAACACAGAGCGGTCAAGCGAAAATGTTTTCTCTACGTCAACCAGCATGTCCTTGGATGGGAAAATTGTGATATTAAGTCTTACCGGAGACATCAGTGGATTATGGGACTTCCTCCTTCAGTAGCTGTCAAAAAAGGCAGCTGTGAGCTTGGCTCCTCGGCTTCTCTCTGAGACACTGGCGTGTTCACCACAGCCATCAGACCTTGAGGTATGTCTTTACAATCTCACTAAAACACTATTAAAACAATAAGCAGATAAGGGATCTTCCAGAATTATCCTACTAAATGTGTCTGATTACATCTGAAACGCTCATACTGCCGCCGACTGGAGCCGTCGTTTTTTTTTTTGTTTTTTTTTTCTTCTAGTCGTTCACTATCAATATCTTAATTCACAAATCGTTCATCCTCGCTCAAATTAATGGGGAAATTGTCGCTTTCTCGGTCCGAATTGCTCTTACTGCTGGTGGCTCGTATTATAAACAATGTGAATATGTGTGGAGCCCTACAACTCGTGACGTCACACGCACATACTTTTGGTAAAGGCATGGCTTTTCTATTAGCGGCCAAAAGTTAAGAACTTTATCGTGGATGTTCTCTACTAAAAATATGGCAATATCACAAAATGATCGAGTATGACACATAGAATGGAGCTGCTATCCCCGTTTGAATAGGAACATTTAGGGCCTTTAATGCCTGATATGGGGCTTTTATTTTTTTAAACTAGTTTCCTTATGAAAAAATACTTGGATTTCACAGCATTTAACAGTATTTTTTTCGCCGTAAAATATCGTCATCAACATTTGTAAACAAATGACTTTACCAGTTAAGATACCTTTATATTTCCCAACAATGTCACAGTCAAATAATGTACTCAGTCCAATATCACAGGAAATCACAGTAAATTCAATCTAATTGACCAATCTGATAGAAACAAGTCATTTGTGAAGCGTGAGAAGACTAAAGACAGACACGTGAGGAAGGTTCACTGTGTTTAGACCGGAAGTTATAGTTTCCCGTCATGCTGCATTGTAACTTTCCACAGCCGACGTCCGAATGAAAAACATATTGTCACATTCCTGTCAAGAAAAAAAAGGTTAAAAGGACACAATAAACATTACAAAAAAATAAATAATTATTGACAGGAAAATAATAATTATAAAAATAAAATAACAATAAAAGTGTTTGAACCGGCAGTAGTTGAATTTCAGCGCATGCGCAACGGAATCGAGCAGCTCAGACATTGGTGGCGAGGAAGATGGCGGACTGAGGTTTACCGAAAAAGATTCAAATTTAACACCTGACAGCCATTTACATTCTCAAATATTTTTTTTTCTTAAGCCCACAAAACAAGGGTTGGAGCGATGGAGTTTTACCTGAAGTAAAGATTGAAGACGTGATAGAAGATGGACGACTACTGCTATGCTAAGATGGCGACGTCATGTCAAAGAGAACATTCCAGCAAATCACCAACGGAGATAAAGACGGAAGATGAAGGTGAGTGACTTGAAAACTAGCATGAGCCCCGAAATGAGTCTTAATGAGAAATTATCCGACTTTGTTGAGTGTTAGCTTGAAGAAGGCAGTGGAGTTCACACCCTTTGTTGAAAAAAAAAAAGAGTTAAAGGGGAACATTATCACAATTTCAAAAGGGTTAAAAACAATAAAAATCAGTTCCCAGTGGCTTGTTGTATTTTTTGAAGTTTTTTTCAAAATGTTACCGGTTTCGGAATATCCCTAAATAACGCTTTAAAGTGCCTTATTTTCGGCTCTCTGCGAAGACACTGGCCATTTCCCTGTGACGTCACACAGTGCTGCCAATGTAAACAAACAATGGGAATACCACAGCAAGATATAGTGACATTAGCTCGGATTCAAACTCGGATTTCAGCGATTTAAGCGATTCAACAGATTACGCATGTATTGAAACAGATGGTTGGAGTATGAAAATATTGAAGAAGAAACTGAAGTTATTGAGCGAATAGCTATTGACGCTATTCATAGCCATAGAATGGCCGAATAGCTGCGTTAGCATCGCCGGTAAAATGTGCGGACTAAACGATCAGGACTTTCGCATCTTTTGACACTGGAGCAACTTAAATCCGTCGATTGGTAAGTGTTTGTTTCGCATTAAATGTGGGTGGAAGGAAACGTAATATAGTTGCAAATGCATCTGCAGGTTATCCATACATCTCTGTACCATGTCTGCTTTAGCACCACCGGTCAAATGTGAAGACACTCTGGCACATTCAATGGGGGTCTGGCGGAAAATTTCTTGCCACTTTGGCATCTTCGGGCCGGTGGTGCAACTTGAATCCCTCCCTGTTAGTGTTGTTACACCCTCCGACAACACACCGACGAGGCATGATGTCTCCAAGGTTCCAAAAAATAGTCAAAAAAACGGAAAATAACAGAGCTGAGACCCGGTGTTTGTAATGTGTTGAAAATGAAAATGGTGGCTGTGTTACCTCGGTGACGTCACATTTTGACGTCATCGCCTCCAGCGAGATAAACAGAAAGACGTTTAATTCGCCAGAATTCACCCATTTAGAGTTCGGAAATCGGTTAAAAAAATAGATGGTCTTTTTTCTGCACCATCAAGGTATATATTGACGCTTACATAGGTCTGCTGATAATGTTCTCCTTTAAACTGACAACAAAAAAAGAGAAACATTTCTATCGGCACAAAAGCCCCGAAATAAAAAATAAAAAAATAAATACATTTCCTGCATTTGGGTCCATTTCTACACTATATTTTACCTTGAGCTATATTCTCACCTTCCGAACTCTTTTGGTTGGATTTTTGACAATGAAGTGTTAAAGTTTAAGTTAAAGTAGGGCTGGACGATGTGGCCTTTTTTAAATATCTCGATATTTTTATGCCATGTCACGATACACCATATATATTTGCATATTTTGCCTTAGCCTTGAATGAACATTTGATGCATATAATCACAGCAGTATGATGATTCTATGTGTCTACATTCAAACATTCTTCTTCATACTGCATTCATATATGCTACTTTTAAACTTTCATGCAGAGAGGGAAACCACAACTAAAAGTGTATTTATGAAACAGTTATTAAGCAGTGGCACAAACATTCATGTCATTCCCAAAACAGAAAGTGCGAGATTGTCAGAGACATTTTAAAACAAGCTATGAGTGCACTTTTGTGCATGATGTCACTAAGATGACATATCAGGACAACACTCAATTAAAGTGCACTTTTTCTACAAAATGCCACTACAATAGTTTAAAACAAATAAAGTGCACTTTTGTGCATGATGTCACTAAGATGACATATCGAGACAACACTCAATTAAAGTGCACTTTTTCTACAGAACGCCACTACAATAGTTTAAAACAAATAAAGTGCACTTTTGTGCATGATGTCACTAAGATGACATATCAAAACAACACTAAATTAAAGTGCACTTTTTCTACAGAACGCCACTACAATAGTTTAAAACAAATAAAGTGCACTTTTGTGCATGATGTCACACAAGATATTTCAATAACTGTCATAAAAAAATGAGCTGCATAATAGGAAATCAAATAGTGTATGTCCTTCGCTATGTGGTAGGTTCCTGCGGACGTTATCTCCTTCTGTTGTTGACTGTTTTTTTAATTCGGTGTTGATCTGGAAATGGTTGCCTTGGCATTTTGATGATGTGGGCGTATGGCACCGAATGGAGATGTTGACATGCGGAGTAAGCACTCTTCATTCCCTAGCAGGTGACTTTTCAAATGATGCTACATATTAGCGGTGCTGCTATTTTTTGTAGCAACACTTTTGATGATGATGATGGATTAGATGTATATCGCGCTTTTCTATTGTTAGATACTCAAAGCGCTCACAGAGAAGTGGGACTCATCATTCATTCACACCTGGTGGTGGTAAGCTACATCTGTAGCCACAGCTGCCCTGGGGTAGACTGACGGAAGCGTGGCTGCCAGTTTGCGCCTACGGCCCCTCTGACCACCACCAATCATTCATTCACCGGTGTGAGCGGCACCGGGGGCAAAGGTGAAGTGTCCTGCCCAAGGACACAACGGCAGCAACTTGGATGTCAATAGGTGGGAAGCGAACCTGCAACCCTCAGGTTTCTGGCACAGCCGCTCTACCCATTACGCCATGCCGCCCCCCCCCTACTTTTGCCCCACATTTGGCAAATTATGGTTGTCTGTTCAACATCTTCCCGCTTGAAGCCAAACCACCGCCAGACGATGGACCCCCTGCTGTTTTTCTTGGGAATGAATTCTTCCTTCATTTGTTACCAGATTCACACCTTCTTTGTCTCGTATTACCACTCGCACCACAGCCAACGTTACCCATGCTGCTACCTCTCTGCTCCGTGAGGGTGTGTACGTATGTGACGCTTGTAAGAAGGTTCAACCCCCAATTCCAAGCCTTGATGCTGAGTGCCAAGCAGGAAGGTAATGGCTCCCATTTTTACAGTCGTTGGTGTGACTTGGCCGGGGTTTGAACTCACGACCTACTGATCTCAGGGCGGACACTCTAACCACTAGGCCACCAGTTTAATGTACCACAGACATTTTAGTTGTTTATAGTAACTTACTTACATTAGTGTAATTGAAAATCTAATGTAAAATGATATAACGTGCATGCAAATAACTCCCAAAACGTTAATAGTCCCAACTTTTTCTTACTGTCACGCCGCCACAGGAAACATACTTCCTGTGTTGTGACCTCCGTTTAACAATATACTTTCCCGCTGGCTACTAATAAACGCTCTTGAACCTTTTCTGACTTGGGGGCCACATTGGGCAAGAAAAAATGTGGCCGTGGGCCGACTGCATATAAAGTAACTATATATATATATATATATATATATATATATATATATATATATATATATATATATATATATATATATATATATACGCCTTGTGTTGCACACCGAGGCACAACACAAGGCATGCTAGCAGCAACAGGGCTACGATAGACTGACCATACCTCCTCTTTTCACCGGATATGTCCTCTTCTGCGGGGCTGTCCGGGTGGAGTTTCTTAAATAACTAAAATGTCGGGCATTTTAAGTTAGTGTTGCGTGTATTTTCAATGTACGTTCAGGGTTAAGAAGGGGTTAAAAACAAAACAAATTGTTCACGCAGCAACATTCGTGAGGTAGGGGCAGAGATAGAGAGAGGAAGAGAGTTATGATAAACGCGCATGCGTCGCCAGGCTCTGCTTTTTACCCATAGATTTATCAGATTTAATTTTTTATTATCTAGAGCAGGCGTGTCAAAAGTGTGCCATTTGCGGCCCACAGCTAATGTTTTAAAGGCCCACAACACATTCTAAAAATACTATTAAAATAAACAAAAATATAACAAAAATGAAATAAAAAAGCTTAAAAGTTAAAAGTAATTTAGAAAAAGTTGCAATGTTGACTAATAAAACAAAGCAGGTTTTGTTTTTCTTTCAAACTGTCATCGCTCAAAACATAATATTGAATCAAAATCAATGTATATCCAAGGTTCCCATTACTTCACATCAAATAGTCCACTAAGAAAAAATATGTTTGGTGGAAGATTTTGCAAATTTGGTAAATAAATAACTAAAAAATGTATATTTTGTTGTTTTCTTACTGTACCGAAAATGAATATATATATATATATATATATATATATATATATATATATATATATATATATATATATATATATATGTATATATATATATATATTTATATGTATATATATATATATATTTATATATATATATATATATATATATATATGTATATATATATATATATTTATATATATATATATATATATATATATATATATATATATATATATATATATTTATATATATATATATATATATATATATATATACATATATATATGTATGTATATATGTGTGTATGTATATATATAATATATACATTTAAATATATGTATATATATGTATATACCTATATATGTATGTATAAAAATATATACATATATATATGTACACACACACACATATATATATATATATATATATATATATATATATATATATATATATACATATATATATATATATATATATATATATATATGTGTGTATTTATATATATATATGTATATATATATATATACATATATATATATGTGTGTATTTATATATATATAGATAAATATATAATTTATATATATGTATATATATGTATATACCTTTATATATGTATGTATAAAAAAAATATATAAATATATATATATATATATACACACACACATATATATATATATATATATGTATATATATATAATTTATATATGTATATAAATATATATGTATATAAGTGTGTATGTATATATAATATATACATTTACATATATGTATATATATGTATATACCTTTATATATGTATGTAGGGAAAAAAAATATACACACACACACACACACACACACACACACACACAGGGCAAGGGCACATTGTCCCGCGCAGGATTATACTGCGTTTCATCCGTGCTGTTTACTACTGTGGTATTATGTAACAGATATTTCCGCCATGTTTAATTGAGTTTGGGTATGTTAACAGCTAAACACCATGATTGACCTGAAATGAATTGAAATCATAAAACTCTCAGCCTTATAAACAACACAACATTAATGCACCTAAATGTAACACTTTGAACATATTTGTGTTTCTCAGATGTCCAGCAGCTGATTGGTCATCCTGAAGAACTTCAACCTCAGCTGCAGGGGCGGAGCCCCACTTTGAAGATGGAGACTCCACAGCCTACATATGTTAAAAAGGAAGGGGAGGAACTCTGGATCCCTCAGGAGGGAGAGTGTCTTCTAGGACGAGAGGAAGCTGATCTCACCAAGTTGCCACTGACTATTGTCTCTATGAAGACTGAAGATGATGAAGGGAAACCACAACTAAACCACCTCATAGCTCCACTATCAGATAGTGAGGCTGAAGATGAGGTTGAAGAAAATATGAGCAGCGATACAGACTGTGAAGGTGATATGAGGACTCACTCTGACTGCTCTAAAACGACGACATATTTGAGCTGCTCAGTTTGTGCTCAAATCTATACTAGAAAGAGAGATTTGACTCAACACATGAGAACACACACAGGAGAAAAAATATTTAGTTGTTCAGTTTGCGGTAAAAGCTTTTCTCAGAAGAGCAATTTGGCTGTACACAAGAGAACACACACAGGAGAAAGACCATTTGATTGTTCAGTTTGCGGTAACAGCTTTTCTGACAAGATACATTTGAATGAACATAGGAAAACACACACGGGAGAAAAAACGTTTAACTGTTCAGTTTGTGGTAAAAGTTTTTCTCAAAATGGCAGTTTGACCCAACACATAAGAACACACACAGGAGAAAGACCATTTGATTGTTCAGTTTGCGGTAAAAACTTTTCTGACAAGAGAAATTTGAATGAACATACGAGAACACACACAGGAGAAAAACCGTATAATTGTTCGTTTTGCGGTAAAAGCTTCTCTCAAAATGGCAGTTTGACGCAACACATGAGAACACACACAGGAGAAAGACCCTTTGATTGTTCAGTTTGCGGTAAAAACTTTTCTCAAAGGGGCAATTTGACTCAACACATGAGAACACACGCAGGAGAAAGACCATTTGATTGTTCAGTTTGTGGCAAAAGTTTATGTCACAAGAGCAGTTTGAGTCAACACATGAGAACACACACAGGAGAAAAACAATTTATTTGTTCAGTATGCGGTAAGAGCTTTTCTCTAAATAGCACTTTGACTAAACACATGACGATACACACAGGTGAAAAGAAATTTGATTGTTCAGTTTGTGGTAAAGTTTTTTCTCGAAAACAAGCTTTGCCCGTACACATGAGAACCCACACTGGAGAAAAACCGTTTAATTGTATGGTTTGCTGTAAAAACTTTTCTCAAAAGGTCAATTTGACTCAACACATGAGAACACATGCAGGAGAAAGTCATTTTGATTAATTAGTTTGCAGAAACAATTTCCATCACAAGAGTTGTTTCACTAAACTCATAAAAAACACACGAGGATATTATTTTGTTTAGTTTGTAGTAAAAGCTTTTTTTGTTTTTTGAATAACAGTTTGACCAAACTTGAGAACGCACACAGGAGAAAGACCATTTGATTGTTCAGTTTGTAGTAAAAGCTTTTTTTTTTTAAATAACAGTTTGACCAAACTTGAGAACCACACAGGAGAAAGACCATTTGATTGTTCAGTTTGTAGTAAAAGCTTTACTCAACAATGCCATTTGGCAGCTCACATGAAAGTGCACGCAGGAAAAAAAAAGTATTTGTTCAATTTGTGTCAAAAGATCCTTTTTTCTTTTTTATCAAACACTTGATAACACACACATGAGAAAAAATGTTTTAATTGTTCAGTTGTAGGTGAAATATTATTTTGCACTTAAAGTTTGGATGCAGTGTATACCACTGTAGAGGTTGCCCTCTACTGGGTTTTTCAGACCACCAGGAGAGCCCGGAATTCTCGGATATAACACTGTTACATTTTCCTCAAATCGTGCAAAGTCTTTTGCTTTTCTGCATCTGTGTCTCTCAGCAGCACCTCCAACTCCAACCCCTCGTCTCATCACGGCTGCTGCTAATAAAGGGTGACAGGTGATTAAATAACAAGGCTTACCTGGGCCATCTACGCACCTGTCCCTGTCTTCGGTCCTTACACACTCCGTTCCGCGGCAGACCCCGCGGGCCACGCCCCCCTCCACAACCACATACTATGCATTTGGGTGTGGATCCAATAGCAAGTAGTTACATGGACATCACTGGTTGTACTGATGCAGATACTATTTGAAAATATATATTTTTTTAAATTACCATTATGATCAGACAAAAACACAGGATGGTTGTGTAACAATATCCATTTTGTATGAAAACGATTTGCTACTATTGGCTCTGATTTAAATCCTTTATGTATCCACTGGGCCACCTACTCAGTGGCCTAGTGGTTGGAGTGTCCGCCCTGATATCGGTAGGTTGTGAGTTCAAACCCCGGCCAAGTCATACCAAAGACTACAAAAATGTGAGCCATTAACTCCCTGCTCGGCACTCAGCATCAAGGGTTGGAATTAGGGGGTAGATGTTAAGATCCGTTCTTCGATCTTCCCATGTTATGGTTTATTGTTGCATTTTTATCACTCCGTCGTTCTACCCTCATACTTCCTGTTTAGTCATTACCATGGTTACTCATCAGTTCACCTGCTGCTCACGGCCCCGCACACCTGCTACAGATAATCACCGTCACTTTATAAGCCGTCCTCTTTTGTTTGTTCAGCCTGGGTTCATGATTTGCTTTTCAAGCAACGAGTTACGCCTGCAATACTCTCATGTATGTATATTCTCGCTAAGCTTTTCACGCTAGCCATTGTTGATTCCAGTTCTCATGCTGAAGGTTTTGTTTTCTCTTTTGTACCTACGGGTCAGTTTAGTTTGTATTTTGTATCACCTAGTTCTCATACTCGCGTCTTTGGTTTCCTTTTGCTAGCTCCAGTGTTTTGTTTCTTAGATCCTTGTTGTAGAATAAATCTGTTAAAACTTACCTTTGCTGTGTTCAATTTTGACGCAACCTCGAGGGAATCGAACCCGGTACCACGATGCCACACAGGCGCAACAGTAGATCGCCGAAAATGATTCCTGGGTGCGGCCACCGGTGCTGCCCTCACCTCCCAGGGGGTGAACAAGGGGATGGGTCAAATGAAGAGGACATATTTCACCACACCTAGTGTGTGTGTGTGTGTGTGTGTGACAACCATTGGTACTTTAACCTTATTTTTACAACAAAAACCACCAAAAAAAAGTATCAATTTAACCTAACTAAGGCGGGGTACACCCTGGAGGAGTCGCCACCTCATCCATTCTAAAGGAAGTGTAACCAAAAAATGTTTTATAAAACTCTTCACTTTAGCAAAGAGGAGACCAGAGTTGTTACTGGTTTGTGACAAATTATTCTCCTTTGTTCTACACAAAGTCTGCTGGAACACGCTTGCACTTTTCTTTTTAGATCTTGATCTTGGAGACGAAACCACGTGACCTGAATTATTGTCATATTTTACATTGTTTGACCTGTTTTATGTTATGTTTTTGTCTTTGGTGGTGATCGGCCGTGACATGCTGGTTTCTCTTTTCCAACGTTGGTGTTGTGTTTGTTTCTTATCCTTCTGCTCCAGCTATTATTTACTAATAATCTGTTTTTTTTCTTCAGCCAGTTGTCTCCCCGACATCTTGCAAGTTTTTTCATGGTCATTTTTGTTATTGCCTTCGCTGTAAAAAAAAACAAAACAAAAAAGAAGCAGGATTTCACAGCATTTAACGGTATTGTTTTCCATAGTACAATATTGTAATCAACATTTGTAAATAAATGACTTTAAAAGTTCTATACGCCTTGTGAACGCCGCTCGCTGTTGTGCCGGTTCAATGGACCACCAAGGAAGGACATCTTGCTTTAATAAAAGATTACAGTTGGTACAAAATGCGGCTGCTAGACTTTTGACAAGAACAAGAAAGTTTGATCATATTACGCCTGTACTGTATATACCTTTATATACATATATACATACATATATACCTATACTGGCTCACCTGCACTGGCTTCCTGTGCACTTAAGATGTGACTTTAAGGTTTTACTACTTGCGTATAAAATACTACACGGTCTAGCTCCAGCCTATCTTGCCGATTGTATTGTACCATATGTCCCGGCAAGAAATCTGCGTTCAAAAGACTCCGGCTTATTAGTGATTCCTAGAGCTCAAAAAAAGTCTGCGGGCTATAGAGCGTTTTCCGTTCGGGCTCCAGTACTCTGGAATGCCCTCCCGGTAACAGTTCGAGATGCTACCTCAGTAGAAGCATTTAAGTCTCACCTTAAAACTCATCTGTATACTCTAGCCTTTAAATAGAGCTCCTTTTTAGACCAGTTGATCTGCCGCTTCTTTTCTTTCTCCTATGTCCCCCCCTCCCTTGTGGAGGGGGTCCGGTCCGATAACCATGGATGAAGTACTGGCTGTCCAGAGTCGAGACCCAGGATGGACCGCTCGTCGGGACCCAGGATGGACTGCTCGCCTGTATCGGTTGGGGAGATCTCTACGCTGCTGATCCGCTTGAGATGGTTTCCTGTGGACGGGACTCTCGCTGCTGTCTTGGAGCCACTATGGATTGAACTTTCACAGTATCATGTTGGACCCGCTCGACATCCATTGCTCTCGGTCCCCTAGAGGTGGGGGGTTGCCCACATCTGAGGTCCTCTCCAAGGTTTCTCATAGTCAGCATTGTCACTGGCGTCCCACTGGATGTGAATTCTCCCTGCCCACTGGGTGTGAGTTTTCCTTGCCCTTTTGTGAGTTCTTCCGAGGATGTTGTAGTCGTAATGATTTGTGCAGTCCTTTGAGACATTTGTGATTTGGGGCTATATAAATAAACATTGATTGATTGATTGAATAATAATAATAATAACGGATTAGATTTATATCGCGCTTTTCTATTGTTATATACTCAAAGCGCTCACAGAGAAGTGGGAACCCATCATTCATTCACACCTGGTGGTGGTAAGCTACATCTGTAGCCACAGCTGCTCTGGGGTAGACTGACGGAAGCGTGGCTGCCAGTTTGCGCCTACGGCCCCTCCGACCACCACCAATCATTCATTCATCATTCATTCACCGGTGTGAGCGGCACCGGGGGCAAAGGGTGAAGTGTCCTGCCCAAGGACACAACGGCAGCGACTTTGATGTCCATAGGTGGGAAGCGAACCTGCAACCCTCAAGTTTCTGGCACGGCCGCTCTACCCACTACGTCATGCCGCCCCAAAGTTTTAGCAGGTTTGTGTCATGCCTGTTAATCTGGTTTTATGTTTGATCATGTTTTGTTTTGTTTTCTGGACTCTAGTCACGTTTTGCACATCCTGGTTTTGTTTGTTTCCATAGTAACTCATTAGTTCCCACCTTGTCACGACCCGTCCTTCAGCTTTCACACCTGTTACTAATTACCACAGCCAGTATTTAAGGATTTTATTTTCTGTCCATCAGTCTGGGATTTTTTGCATGTGCTTGCCTTCACGCACCCACGATTACCTGCTACGCACCTTGCTATCCATGCCCCATGTTTCGGTCACAGTAAGTGTTTTAGTTTTAGTTTTTCATAGTTCTGCCACAGTGCAAGTTTAAGTTTATAGTTCATCGTCTTTCATGCCATCGAGCAAGTGTTTTGTTTTCCTGTTTGTATTTTTGTGGCCAAGTTTTGTACCTCCTTGTGAGCGCCCTTAGTTTATTTTTGTATTTAGTATTCAAATAAACAACCATGTACTCACACTCTCGTCTGGTTCGTGCCAATCATCCTTTGCATCGAAGAAGCAAAAACAGTCCATGTCCAGGTGTGACAGTTTGACTCGCTTTATTTTTCAATATGCTTGTCCACCGGTTTGGGTCGCGTTCCAGCTTCCGTCGCGCTCTCACTGCTCGCTCCTCCGTGCCCTTCAGTCGGCTGCGTGGTCGTGTTCTCCACGTTCTTCTGCCCTGATCTTTCCTCCTTCTCCCCTTTTATACACTGAGAGGAGAAATGATTGTGTCCAGGTGCGCGACCCACGCACTTGATCTCGTCTGCGGCGTCGCTCCCGGCCGCACTCTCGAATACTCCGCCTCTTCTCCGCCATCTTGGGCCGGGCTCCAGCGTGCCCTGCCGCTCTGTCGGACCGTCGGCTCCACCTCTCCACACGCCTATATCTGAACGAATCTATAAAGTTCTATCTATATCTATCCATCTATCCATCTATCTATCCATCCATCCATCCATCCATCTATCTATCTATATTTCGCAGTCATTAACTGTTATTATTACTATTAGTACAACTGTTAATATACTGTACTCGTAGTCTTCTGTAATATTACAACAAATTACTGTAGTTTTAAACTGATTTGTCTCTTAGGATGTTCCCCACTATTGTACAGTAGGAGGCAGTATTCTGTTAAAAGTAGAAGAATTAACAATCATGAACCACAATTATGGAGTTACAGCATACAGTTGTGCCTTTATTGTCATTACTTGAAAAAAATCACAGCTATGCAGTAATAATAGATTTTTTTTTTATGGTAGATTTTATTAGTAAAAAGCACTTTCCATTGAGCAAAGAACTACAGTGTATAAAAAATACAGGAAATTACTGCAAATGTATTTACTGTTAATGTTTCTGTGAAAGTAATTATGTTAATATACGATTACATTTTTATTAAAATTTCATTTTTGGTCCAGACGGTTTAAAAATGTAGTATGTATATGTACAAATGAAGCTAAAAAACAAAAACAAAAAAAAACGGTATAATGAAGTACTCCATTAATCCACTAGATGGCGACAAACGCACATTAACAGGCTTCTCATGTCACAAACACGAGCAGCGGTTATTAATAAAGTCACAAAAAAAAACAATCCCTATATTGCACACAATGCACTTGAAAGTTACACGGAATTTCAACTTAACGACGTATTCACTTACAGTTTTTGCTTTCTAAAGTTTATGAAGGCTAAAGACACGACGAGTGTGTTGAGAGGCACTCTGCCGGACTGCAGGATTCGTTTCCCATCATGCATTGCAACTTCCACTAACGCTGTCACAATAAAACACATACGTCTTGTCAAATTGTCTCATTCAAATAAAAGAAAACATGCTGGGCAGAACAAACATAAAAAAACAGTTATAAATAGAAGGAAAAGAAGATTTAGGACCGGAAGTGGTTGCCTTTGGCGCATGCGCAAACACATCGAGCAGCTCAAAGACTTCCGTGGCAACCAAGATGGCGGACTGAACGGCTGTGGCTGACAGAAAAAGTTGAAAATTGACGCAATATGGATTCTCAAACATGCTATTTTTTTTTGTAATGCCCACGAAATAAAATTTGAGTTTGGAGCGATGGAGTGTTAGCTGAAGTGAAGATTGAAGACGTGATAGAAGATGGACGACTACTGCTATGCTAAGATGGCGACGTCATGTCAAAGAGAAAGTGAAAGAGAATCAGCAACTTTCAGCAAATCACCAACGGAGATAAAGACTAACACCGAGGATAAAGGTGAGCGAGTTAAAGTTTCCAACCATGTTATTTTAGAGGCCATCATAAGTCCTGAAATTAGCCGACTTTGTTGAAGAATGTAAAGAAAGAGCCGCCATGATTGTTAGCTTGAAGAAGGCAGTGGAGTTCACATTATGGTAAAATGGGTTCTACTTATATAGTGTTTTCCTACCTTCAAGGTACTCAAAGCACTTTGACACTATTTCCACATTCACACACACACATTCACACATTGATGGCGGGAGCTGCCATGCAAGGCGCCAACCAGCACCCATCAGGAGCAAGGGTGAAGTGTCTTGCTTAAAGGGGAACATTATCAGCAGACCTATGTAAGCGTCAATATATACCTTGATGGTGCAGAAAAAAGACAATCTATTTTTTTAACCGATTTAGGAAATCCAAATGGGTGAATTTTGGCAAATTAAACGCCTTTCTGTTTATCGCTCTGGAGGCGATGATGTCAGAATGTGACGTCGCCGAGGTAACACACCCACCATTTTCATTTTCAACACATTACAAACACCGGGTCTCAGCTCTGTTATTTTCCGTTTTTTTGACTATTTTTTGGAACCTTGGAGACATCATGCCTCGTGGGTGTGTTGTCGGAGGGTGTAACAACACTAACAGGGAGGGATTCAAGTTGCACCACTGGCCCCAAGATGCCAAAGTGTCTGCCGCCAGACCCCCATTGAATGTGCCAGAGTGTCTCCACATTTGACCGGCGATGCTAAGGCAGACATGGCACAGAGATGTATGGATAACCTGCAGATGCATTTGCAACAATTAAGTCAACAAAATCACAAAGGTGATTTTTGTTGATGTTGTTGACTTATGTGCTAATCCGACATATTTCGCTGCGGCATGACTGCCAGCTAATCGATGCTAGCATGCTACGCTAATCGATGCTAACATGCTATTTACCGGCGGCGCTAAAGCAGACATGGCACAGAGATGTATGGATAACCTGTAGATGCATTTGCAACTATATTACGTTTCCTTCCACCCACATTTAATGCGAAAAAAAACACTTACCAATCGACGGATTTAAGTTGCTCCAGTGTCAAAAGATGCGAAAGTCCTGATCGTTTGGTCCGCACATTTTACCGGCGATGCTAACGCAGCTATTCGGCCATGCTATGGCTATGAATAGCGTCAATAGCTATTCGCTCAGTAGCTTCAGTTTATTCTTCAATACTTTCATACTCCAACCATCCGTTTCAATACATGCGTAATCTGTTGAATCGCTTAAGTCGCTGAAATCCGAGTCTGAATCCGAGCTAATGTCACTATATCTTGCTGTGGTATTCCCATTGTTTGTTTACATTGGCAGCACTGTGTGACGTCACAGGGAAATGGCCAGTGTCTTCGCAGAGAGTCGAAAAAAAGGCACTTTAAAGCTTTTTTTAGGGATATTCCGGGACCGGTAAAATTTTGAAAAAAAATTCAAAAAATACAAAAAGCCACTGGGAACTGATTTTTATTGTTTTTAACCCTTTTGAAATTGTGATAATGTTCCCCTTTAAGGAAACAAGGATCATGACGAGGTTGGTAGAAAGGTGGGGATTGAACCAGTAACCCTCAGGTTACTGTCATGCCACGCCGTCCCACATATATATATATATATATATATATATATATATATATATATATATATATATATATATATATATATATATATATATATATATATATAATACTTGAAAATATATACACCCCACTCGCTAGCCTTCTTCCGCCTTCGTGACCGTTGTGGAGCTCCTATGCAACCATCATCCGCCCACTCCGCCGTTGAGGTCTTTTTTCGACGAGGGAGACGCACAGACCCCAACGTCACTTCTTGGCTGTGGGGAGCTGTATCCGGTGGCAAGGGAAACCCAGGACGACCGGAACCTCCTCACAGCTACAGGAGGCTACCGGAGCTCCGGTCTGTCGGAAGACCGCCTATGGTGCGCCTACCAGCACTTGCTTTTCTCTCAGGGTGTGCTCCCCGAGGCCTTTGTCTTCCCAGACTAACCCACAAGGCAGCAGGGAAATAAAACACTACCCACACATGCAGTACACGGAAGAAAGTGTGTAGAAAGTTCAAGGAGAAACATCTCATGGATTATGTCTGAACTAAAGTGTGTTTTTGGTGTTTGTGTCCCACAGATGTCCAGCAGCTGATTGGTCATCCAGAAGAACTTCTTCCTCTGTCAAGGGGTAGCTCTATTTTTAAGCACGAGGTTCCTCAGCCCCCCCACTTTAAAAAGGAAGAGGAGGAACTCTGCATCACTCAGGAGGGAGAGTGTCTTCTAGGACGAGAGGAAGCTGATTACACCAAGTTTCCACTGACTATTGTCTCTGTGAAGACTGAAGATGATGAAGAGAAACCACAACTCTTATCTCCACTATCAGTTAGTGAGGCTGAAGACGAGGTTGAAGTAACTTTGAGCAGCGATACAGACTGTGAAGGCGATATGAGGACTCACACTGATAACAAACACTCTGGATGCTCTAAAAAGAAGACAGCTAATAAACACTTAAGCTGCTCATTTTGTGCGAAACTCTTTACGCACATGGGTAATTTTACAAACCACATGAGAACGCACACAGGAGAAAAACCTTTTAACTGTTCAGTTTGTGCGAAAATCTTTACGCACAAGGGCAATTTTACAAACCACATGAGAACGCACACAGGAGAAAAACCTTTCAATTGTTCAGTTTGTGGTAAAAACTTCACTCAAAGTGCCCATTTGATGGAACACGCGAGAACACACACGGGAGAAAAGAAATTTAGCTGTTCAGTTTGTGGCAAAAGATGTAATAACAAAAGCCACTTGACCGAACACATGAAAACACACACAGGCGAAAAACCATTTATTTGTTCAGTTTGTGGTAAAAGCTTTATTCAAAAAAGCCACTTGACCGAACACATGAAAACACACACTGGGGAAAAACCCTTTAGTTGTTCAGTTTGTGGCAAAAGATGCACTAAAAAGACTCACTTGACCGAACACATGAAAACACACACAGGCGAAAAACCCTTTCATTGTTCAGATTGTGGTAAAAGCTTCAGTAAAAAGTGCAATTTGACTCAACACAAGAAGGCACACGGGAGAAAAAACATTTAATTCAATCAATCAATCAATCAATGTTTACTTATATAGCCCTAAATCACTAGTGTCTCAAAGGGCTGCACAAACCACAACACAAACCACTACCACATCCTCGGTAGGCCCACATAAGGGCAAGGAAAACTCACACCCAGTGGGACGTCGGTGATAATGATGACTATGAGAACCTTGGAGAGGAGGAAAGCAATGGATGTCGAGCGGGTCTAACATGATACTGTGAAAGTTCAATCCATAATGGATCCAACACAGTCGCGAGATGCCAGTCCAAAGCAGATCCGACACAGCAGCGAGAGTCCCGTTCACAGCGGAGCCAGCAGGAAACCATCCCAAGCGGAGGCGGATCAGCAGCGCAGAGATGTCCCCAGCCTATACACAGGCGAGCAGTACATGGCCACCGGATCGGACCGGACCACCTCCACAAGGGAGAGTGGGACATAGGAGAAAAAACAAAAGAAATGGCAGATCAACTGGTCTAAAAAGGGGGTCTATTTAAAGGCTAGAGTATACAAATGAGTTTTAAGGTGAGACTCAAATGCTTCTACTGAGGTGGCATCTCGAACTGTTACCGGGAGGGCATTCCAGAGTACTGGAGCCCGAAATGAAAACGCTCTATAGCCCGCAGACTTTTTTTGGGCTTTGGGAATCACTAATAAGCCGGAGTCTTTTGAAGGCAGATTTCTTGCCGGGACATATGGTACAATACAATCGGCAAGATAGGATGGAGCTAGACCGTGTAGTATTTTATACGTAAGTAGTAAAACCTTAAAGTCGCATCTTAAGTGCACAGGAAGCCAGTGCAGGTGAGCCAGTATAGGTATATATGTATGTATATATGTATATAAAGGTCTATACAGTATAGGTATATATGTATGTATATATGTATATAAAGGTATATACAGTATAGGTATATATGTATGTATATATGTATATAAAGGTATATACAGTATAGGTATATATGTATGTATATATGTATATAAAGGTATATACAGTATAGGTATATATGTATGTATATATGTATATAAAGGTATATACAGTATAGGTATATATGTATGTATATATGTATATAAAGGTATATACAGTACAGGCGTAATGTGATCAAACTTTTTTGTTCTTGTCAAAAGTCTAGCAGCCGCATTTTGTACCAACTGTAATCTTCTAACGCTAGACATGGGGAGACCCGAAAATAATACGTTATAGTAATCGAGACGAGGCGTAACAAACGCATGGATAATGATCTCAGCGTCTTTAGTGGACAGAATGAAGCGAATTTTAGCGATATTACGGAGATGAAAGAAGTAATTGCCCAGATTGCGGTGAAAGCTTTTGTTCCAGAACAGGTTGGACTCGACACACAATGAAACACACATGAAATTGTTCAGTTTGCATTCAAATATTGTTTCATGATGACACGGAACAACACATACAGAAGTAAAACCAGTCAGCTGTTAAGTGTGTGGCGAAGCTGTACTCAAATGGGTATTTTGGGTTTATGAAAATATACAGTGGATTTACACAAATTTTATACACCTTTTTTTTTTTATCCAAATTTTGACTCAACAACTAATGACACCAACTAGTGTAAAACAGTTGTTTTTAGTTGTTGTGTAGATGCTCTCTGAAATTGCTGGCATCCCAAACATTTGGTTATTGTTTATTTACTTCCTGCAGTGCCGATGTGAGCATATTTTATAGGTTTCATGGTGTAAATACGAACTAAATATCAAAAGAATATGTGAACGTGCGGAGTGGATTCATACATTCTCTCGAGAAAGAAATAATTTTCACAATGTTTAAAAGATTCAACATCTGGTCATGCACACTCCCTTCTACACTCGCAAGGAGTAGAAATACAAAAGTGTGGCGGCGCTTTATTTCTTTATTACATGAATTAAATAACAATACATGAAAGACGAAGTTGTACTTATTAGTGCATGGATAAGTAATATATTTGATGGACGTTAATGGGCGTTGTGTGTTCTCAGGTAATTTACCTATAATATATAACACGTTCAGTATTAATAGTTGACTTCTTATTGCAAGTCAAATATGTTTGCTGTTATATATAATTGGAGTCTGCAGTTTTAACCCTTCTATTATGTTAAGGGTCAATTTGACCCATTTCAGTTTTTGTGTTGATCAAAGTACTGGTTATCCTTTCTTTTTCTTGCTGAAATTTGGTGACTTTTCCTCATCTAGGGTCATGAACTGGTGTGTAAAATCTGGACACTTTGATGTGTAGTGGAATGTCTTGCAGAGTTTGTATACAAATATGATGTTGCGGGTCATTTTGACCCAGACACTTTAATGTAGATAAGTAGCTTTTCAGATCCAAAATAAAAATGTTTCTTTGATGTACTTTTTACTTTGATCTACAATTGTTTGTGAAGAGGTGTGTGAAGAGAGGGAACTTTCTCACACTTGTCCTTGTCACTGTTTTCATGTCATCTCTTTGACAAACTCCCCAAAAATGAGCTCCAGAAGGATGACATCTGATGAGACTGAAATGGGTCAAATTGACCCTTAACATAATACAATTGGAATTAAAAATGTATTGTATGTCACTTTTCTAAATGTTTATATAACCTAAAATAAAGTTGTTATTGGTTTAACCTGTTTTCGTGACTGTTTTGAGTGCATTTGGGGCGGTATAGATCGGTTGGTAGAGTGGCCATGCCAGCAACTTGGGGGTTGCAGGTTCGATTCCCACTTCCGCCATCCTAGTCACTGCCGTTGTGTCCTTGGGCAAGACACTTTACCCACCCCCTCCCAGTGCCACCCACACTGGTTTAAATGTAACTTAGATATTGGGTTTCACTATGCAAAGCGCTTTGAGTCACTAGAGAAAAGCGCTATATAAATATAATTCACTTCACTTAATTTACACAGTACGGGTCAAAATGACCCGCAACATAATCAATGTAATTTTGTTCAACATAATACAAGGGTTAATGATGTCAACTTTATGTTTCTTGGTTCAACGCAGCATCAAGTGTTCTTGGTATTATTTCAAGCAATGCAAAATATACAAGGATCCGTAAATGGGGAACAAAAAGTGGAGGCTGCACTTTATTTGTGGAAAAACTAACATTTTGGTTCGTTATGTGATACATCGTCAGCAATAATGCCTTAATTAGAAAAATGAAGTATTGCTGAATTGTGAATGGGATCTTTCATTGGTCAGACCTTACCTGTAAATGTTTTGCTTTGTAATAAAGGATATGTTTGCAACATGTTGGAGGACATACAATCTTGCAATGTAGATTATGTTATGTACGTATAAACACGACAGATATATGAAACCACAAAATAATGTACTGTATTGTATCAATGAGCAATTGCTTGTTTGTGGATGAACATTATAATTGTTGATGCATTATGTAATTGTGTGAAAGCTCCAGAACATTCACACATATGGTTTTCCACACCAAAAATCCATCTATTTCTTCTTCTTCAGATTTTGGCGCGCTCTACCTTCCACGTTTTTCACCCGATTCAACCCGTTCCAACTCCTAACTATTCAACCTATTCGGGAATCGCGGGCTTTCTGTCAGAAAAAATTGTATCTAAGTTATCACAAAACGTGTTTCAATGAGTTCCCGGCAAGCTGTCAAAAGCTGTCTTTGATCTTACCAATCAAAAGGCTTATAAAACTCCACTGTATAGGATGGGAAGCGTCATGAAGGTGTCATTTTCTTTGATGTATTGTGATCCACAGGAAGCTTTTGTCTTGACCCGAGATCTGCCAAGCTGAGAGGAAGCAGGACCTTACCCCCCTCCAGGCACCTTTTCTTTGAACTGTTTTGTGACCAAAGGCAGGGGCTCATAACCCTTTCCTTTAGAAACAGCTGTTGCCATGTAATCAAGGAAAGTCCAAATAAAAGAGGAGGTGTATTATCTTTTGTCAGAGCGTGGTGGAAGAAGAGTACAGCCCCAGACGTTTCTCCTCAATTGAGCTAAATTGAATTCTGTCTCTGTTTAATTACTTGCTTCTTTGTCTGTTTAATAGATGTCATCAGCGTTTGAACCTACTGCGCTGATTCTCTTTCAGTTTCTCTTTGACATGACGTCGCCATCTTAGCATAGCAGTAGTCGTCCATCTTCTGTCCATCTTCAATCTTCACTTCAGATAACACTCAATTGGTCCAAACTCAATTTCCATTTCGTGGGCTTTGGAAAGTCAAACAGCTGAGGTATTAGTTGCTATATTTGGCTTTATATTGTAAGTTTG